>NC_045145.1:2634722-2909367 GCF_008831285.2 Nymphaea colorata
CATCAAAAAATCCTGAGATAACTCCAAAAACCTATGTTTACAAACCCCACCCAACTACTCACGTGCCTCCCACTTGAATATCTCTTCAGGTCACGAGAGTTGGAAATTCTTACCCCAACGCCTACATCCTTTTTACCTCATATCTTTTATCTATAACATAATCCCAGCAATCAATAAAATGAAATTCGCAGACACAGATAGTTAAATTTAAGGCCTTTGAAGCCCATAGAGCTATTGCATTAAGTTGTTTGAGTGGAGTAGCTCAAGCTCGATTTGTATACACTCAGCTCAACCTCTACTCGTTTAATAAACGAGTTAAAAAATAAGCTCGTTTAAATAAATAAGCTGAGCTCGAGCAAGGTAAGCTCGACTATTGCATAATGGGAACGCGTGACCCTTTTTGCTTTTTCTGATTCCTCCTTTTTCAAAGCTTGTTGAATCTACTGGGGTTTGCTCCTTTTATAAGGTTTTTTGGGATCTCTTTTTCTTGCAAACTTTTCAGTACATGGACTATCAGCCTTCCGCTTTAGTACTCTACAAAAAACTTACAAGGAAAGCAGCTTAAGAATGATTAAAAAAAGGAGTTTGGTTGTTGACTTTAGGTCAAATTATGTTATTCATCCCCTTTCAATTATCATTTCAGGACTTGAGCGAATCCAGTTCGAACACCAGAAATTCAACCATAAATTGTAAGACATTAGCACATGGAGGGGCCTTGCTCTCATGATTTTCTAGTTAGAGATAAAATCATATGCATATTTGTCGGTGATGAATTTTTCAGCGTATATTTAGCAATTCTTTCTTATAGAAAAAAATAAAGCTATTAATAAAAGTAAAAATAAGATATGTTACTGATTCATACCACATACAAAAGAAAAAGCTTTGTTTACAGACATGGGGAATTATTTTGCATTCAAAAGAAAAAAAAAGCACAAGTACATCTTTGTTCAGTATTTTGGTACAATCAGTACTTAGTTTCATGTGAAGGTTGATAGTGATGTATGATGTACATAGGCATTGTCATTTGGGCTGCACACGAGAAGAGTCAAGCTCGAGCAGGGCTTGAGCTCGACTTGATTATACAGTGTCGAGCTTGAGCTTGACTCGCTTAACTCGTTTATGTCTTCACTTGTTTATTTTTAAACTTGCAACTCATTTAACTTGTTTAATCACAAAACTGCACATCAACAAGAACAAATTCTATGGTACAACCATGAAAGCAAGGGGGTTCAACACAAAAAATGCGAACAAGATTGGGGAACAGTTTAACAAGCAAACTATTTCAACAACCAAACTAATTGTAACACCATATCTTTTTCTAAGAAGCAAAGTTGGCTTCATCCAAACACGCCGATAGCATGTTTCATAACTTGGATCTGGAGAGACTTTAATGCAAATATTAAGCAAAATAAGTCATGATGGAACTCGACTCGAACTCGAGTCGAGCTCTCTAACACAAGCTCAAGCTTGACTCGATTATACAGCGTCGAGCTTGAGCTCGATTCCCTTAACTCGCTTAACTCGTTTATGCCTTAACTCATTTATTTTTAAACCTGCACCTCATTTAACTTCTTTAATCACAAAACTGCACATCAACAAGAACAAATTCTATGGTACAACCATGAAAGCAAGAGGGTTCAACACAAAAAATGCGAACAAGATTGGGGAACAGTTTCACAAGCAAACTATTTCAACAATCAAAGTAATTGTAACACCATATTTTTCTCCAAAAAGCAAAGTTGGTCTCATCCAAACACGCCGATAGCATTTTCAGAACTTGGATCTGGAGAGACTTTAAAGCAAATATTAAGCAAAATAAATCATGATGGCACACACAAGCCGAGCCGAGCTCGACCTCGAGTCGAGCTCTCTAGCACAAGCTCGAGCTCGACTCAATTATACAGCATCGAGCTCGAGCTCGACTCCCTTGACTCGTTTAACTCGTTTATGTCTTAATTTGTTTTTTTAAAACTTGCAACTTGTTTAATTCGTTGAATCACAAAACTGCACATCAGCAAGAACAAATTCTATGGTACAACCATGAAAACAAGGGGGTTGAACACAAATAATGCGAACAAGATTGGGGAACAGTTTAACAAGCAAACTGATTCAACAATCAAACTAATTGTAACACCATATTTTTCTCCAAGAAGCAAAGTTGGCTTCATTCAAACACGCCGACAACATGCTTCAGAACTTGGATCTGGAGAGTCTTTAATGCAGATATTAAGCAAAATAAAACATGATGGCACCAACCAAACATATGAAAACTGCCGCATCATTATATGCTTCCAATCACAATCCACATACTTCGAATACGGACCTCAAGGGGCACGTAAGAGGAGGAAAGCATGAGATGGTGAGTGTTGAAATTAGAAAGTTTGCTTTAAGTGTGGCAGTCATTTGATTATTTAAAAGTTAGAGTTCTCTTTTGTCTTTTTACTACTTTATTTGTCCTACTTTTGTAACTGCCACAACCGTGCCCTAATCTCTACTTTTGTCTTTTTACTATACCGTCTCTCTCTCTCTCTCTCTCTCTCTCTCTCTCTCTCTCTCTCGTGTTCTCCCCTTCTCCATCACGCAACATGATATCAGAGCCACTGCTGCCGTGATCGTCTCAGACTGCTAGCGTGATCTTCTCAGGCTGCCGCTGGCGTGATGTCCTCAAGCTGCTGGCGTGATATTCTCTTGTTGCTGCTGGCGTGATCTTCTCTTGTCCCTCATATTTCTTGCTGCGTGGAGGAGGACCTGATCTCGCCTATGTGGAAGGCGTGATCGGATCCTCAAGTGAAGTTTATATGCTGTTTGTGGCTGTTGTTTAAGGGATGATCAGAGGTTCTGGTGAAGCAGAATATATACAGCTTTTCTCTACGCTAGACGTGGACTTGCTGTGTGAGAGTGAGGCAGAATATATGTGGAACTTATTTACATAAGATGTGGACTTGCTGTTTGAGAGTTGAGGTTGGGAATTGTAGAAGCAGCGGCAGACTTTGTTTGTAAGGTTGTGCTTTCAGCAGAATAATTTCAGCAAGTTTGTTCCTTGTTCTTCCTTGTGTGCTTTCAGCAGAATATTTTCAGCAAGTTTTTTCCCTGTTTTCTTGCTATTTGGGGTTGTGAAAAAAGCTTGTGCACGTTTATTATTTTTTGTTCCTGACGTCTGGGTAAAGGTTCTGCATATATATTTTATCTTGGTATTCTCATTCTTGTTGTGATTTATTATGGCTGAGAACCACAAATCAGAGGGTGGTAACGATCATAAAGGAGTTGGAAATCTCTTCTCCTATGGATCTACGGTTAAATTAGATGGACACAACTATGAACTGTGGTCCAGATCCTTTATGTTGTCAGTCAAAGGACATCGAAAGAGACACATAATTGAAGAGGATGAGCCTATTGACAAGTTAGGGAAGTACATAACCTGGAAAGAGGACGACAGCATGGTTATGTCTTGGATTATGAATAGCGTCCAACCACAAATTGCTTCTACTATTACTTACTATACTACTGCGAAGGAGATGTGGGAATTTCTTAGACAGACATATTCACAAGATAAGAATGTGAGTAAAATCCTTCAAGTTGAAGAAGAGTTGCACAACCTCCGACAGGGAAATCAGAATTTATCACAATACTTTGCAACAGTTAAAGCTAGCTATGAATGTCTGAAATTCTTGCGTCCTCCGTGCAAATCTTGTTATAAGTCACACTTTGAACCTACTATGGTTGCAAAGTTTCTTGCTGGTCTCTCTCCTGAGTATGCTCACTGGAAGTGAAATTTATCACACCAACTAAGGATCCGATGTTCACTAGAAGTGAAATTCCTGATCTCTCTGATGCATATAACAGACTTAGTCTTCTTGCTATTAGTTTGTCTCAACCAACTGGTGTGACGCCTGCCTCTACCCTTGCTGTGGGGGGTGGTTGTAGTCATGGCTCCACCTATAGTACCAAAGGAAGAGGTATAGGTCGTGGAACTGGGGGCTGTGGGAGGTTCCAATGCACCTATTGTGGAAAGATTGGACACTTAGAGGATCGCTGTCGCCCATCCTCTTTGTTGCAGGGAAGAAATATGATCACGAAACATACCAAAAGCCCTACTCACTCTTCTATGGGCTATGCACGGACTGCCACTCCTACTGTGGAGGACTCTTCGTCTAGTATAGCACCAGAGATAGTTACAGTTAGCATTGACAGAGTTGAGTATGAGCAATTTTTAGCACACAAAGCCTCACAGGCTTCAGCTTCCACAGCATTGACTGATCGAGCCTTCTCAATGGGTCCTTCCACGTTTGACTCAATTACTTCTTGGATTATTGATTCAGGAGCATCGAGACATTTCTGCAGTAGACCTGGGTCTTTCACTACTCTGCATAAATTTCCCCAGCCACGTCATGTAAAAATTGCAGATAGTAGACTGTCACCCATATTGGGTTATGGAGATGTGAAGCTTTCTCAGTCTATGACTATCCCACATGTTTTATATGCTCCTGAATTTCCATCTCATTTACTCTCTGTTAGATAGTTGACTACTAATTTACACCGTCGTATTATTTTTTACCCTGGTTCATGCTCATTTCAGGACTTGCAAACTGGGAAGACGATTTGTGGCAGCTATGAGAAAAGGGGCATCTACATCTTGTCTGCTCCTATGGGTCTTGCTGCTACCTCTTCTACATCAGAGCCTACAGTCTTCCAGTGGCATCTTCAGCTTGGTCACCCTTCAACACCCAAGCTTCGTTCTCTCCTACCTAATCTTTCAGTTCCAGAGTCTTTTCAGTGTGAGACTTGTCAACTTGGCAAGCACACACGTAGTAGTTTTCCATCGAGTCTTAGTCCTTCAAGCCAAGGGTTATTTGATCTTCTTCATGTTGATGTGTGGGGGCCTAGCAGGGTTGCTAGCCGAAAAAAGTTTAGGTACTTTCTTGTCGTTATTGATGATTATTCTTGAGTCAGTTGGGTATTCCTTTTGAAGGAAAGATCTGAAGTAATTTGTATTCTCAAAAACTTGATTATTGAAATAAAGACTCAATTTGGTTCTCTGGTTAAGTGTATTCGCACTGATAATGCTCTTGAGTTCAAATCATCTATCCTAATGACCTTTTATGCTAAAAATGGTATCTCTCCACAATTTACATGTCCTCATACCTCACAACAAAATGGAGTTGCCGAACGAAAACATCGGCAACTTCTAACTGTTGCTCGTACCCTAATGCTGCATCATCATGTACCTGCATACTTATGGGGTGATGCCATACTCATGGCTTGTTACCTGACCAATCGTTTGCCATCATCCTTCATTGACAACAAAGTACCTATTAAACCTGTTTATCCCAATCAAAGCTTATTTTCCATTGCACCAAAAGTTTTTGGTTGTACCTGTTTTGTTCGCATTCTTGGGCCTAAACGTGATAAACTTGTTGCTCAAGCCATTAAGTGTATGTTCATTGGCTATCCTTGAAACCAAAAAGGGTACAAGTGCTTTGATCCGGTAACTCACAAAGAGTATATCAGTGCGGATGTTACTTTTCTCGAGTCTCGGTCTTACTTTAGTCCTACTTCTGCATCATCTGAAATGCCTTGTCCTATCCCTTTACCTATCCCTCCTGTCCCGTTGCAATCTTTTCCATCTCCTACTCTGACTATGAATAGGTTTCAGGATCCTCCATTGGTCTACACTCGGCGACAGGACCCCTCTCATGGTCGACCATCAGACTCTTCTCCAGATGTGAGCTCCACTAAAGTAAGTATACCTGATGTTGTTCCTTCAGACGACTTCCCTATAGCCCTGCGCAAAGGCAAGAGACAGTGTACCATGCATCCTATCTCTCACTTTGTTTCCACTGCCCATCTTGATGATAACTTACAACAGTTTCTTAAGGCTAGGGCAGTTTATACTGTCTCAACTTGTCATAAACAGGCCTTACTAGACTGTAAATGGCGAACAACTATGCAAGATGAGATGGATGCTCTCGTACAGCGTGGTACCTGGGAGTTGGTCGATCCACCTAAAGATTGTGACATTGTTGGCTCCAAATGGGTATTTATAGTCAAATATCATTCAGATGGGTCATTAGAGCGATACAAGGCATGATTAGCGGCTAAAGGTTACACTCAGACATACGGGGTTGACTTCTTTGAGACGTTCTCTCCAGTGGCCAGATTGGGCACTATTCGCCTTATTATTTCTGTTGCGGTACACTCTGAGTGGCCTATGTATCAGCTTGATGTGAAGAATGTCTTTCTGTATGGTGATCTTGAGGAGACTGTATATATGCAGCAACCTCCAGGGTTCGAGAAACAGGGGGAGTGTAGTAAAGTGTGTCGGTTGAAGAAGACTATCTATGGACTTAAACAAAGTCCCAGAGCATGGTTCCACAAATTATCAGAGGTGGTTTCACAATGTAGATTTGAACGATCTCCTTTGGATCATTCTCTATTCATCAAGAAGACCTCCACAGGTATAGTTGTCATGATAGTATATGTTTATGACATTATCTTGACAGGTGGTTGTGGTCAAGAAATATCTGCTACAAAGCTCCTTTGGATCATTCTCTATTCATCAAGAAGACCTCCACAGGTATAGTTGTCATGATAGTATATGTTGATGACATTATCTTGACTGGTGATTGTGGTCAAGAAACATATGCTACAAAGGCTTTTCTTCAAAAGCATTTTGTCACGAAGGATCTTGGTCACTTGAGATATTTTCTTGGGATTGAAGTTGTGGACAACAAAGAAGGTGTAGTATTGTCTCAAAGGAAATATGTCCTTGATCTACTGCAGGACACAGGGATGCTAGGGACCAAGCCGGCTAATCTCCCTATGAATCCACGTATTCATCTTCATGATGATCAATCAGAACTAGTAGATTCCCGATCTTACAGGTCTCTCATTGGAAAACTACTTTATGTTACTGTAACAAGACCAAACATTAGCTTTGTTGTTGAAAAATTAAGCCAGTTTATGGAAAAGCCTAAAAAATTCCACTGGGATGCGGCGTTGATGGTGTTGAAATACCTAAAATGATCCCCAGGCAGAGGCCTCTTCTTTAAGAAAGGTGAATCTCTAGATGTTGCTGCTTACAGTGATGCTGACTATGCAGGGTCTGTTGATGATAGAAGGTCCACAACTGGCTTCTGTGTCTTTGTTGGGGGTAATCTCATATCATGGAGAAGCAAGAAACAAAATGTAGTCTCTAGATCAAGTGCAGAATCTGGAGCAATGGCTCAAACGACGATTGAGATGACGTGGGTTAAATCTATGCTAACGAATATGAGTATTCATGTTCCTCTTCCTATGAAAATGTACTGTGATAACAAGGCTGCCACTTATATTGCAAACAATCCAGTATTTCATAAAAGAACTAAGCACATTGAGGTGGATTGTCATTATATTCGGGATCTTATAAAAGAAGGTGTGGTGTCTACGGTTCATGTAGCTTCTGAAGACCAAACAACAGATATGTTTACGAAAGCTCTTCCGATTGGTGATTTCTCTAGATGTTGTGACAAGCTGAGCATGGTTGATATCTATGCTCTAGCTTGAGGGGGGGTGTTGAAATTAGAAAGTTTGCTTTAAGTGTGGTAGTCATTTGATTATTTAAAAGTTAGAGTTCTCTTTTGTCTTTTTACTACTTCATTTGCCCTACTTTTGTAACTGCCACAACTGTGCCCTAATCTCTCTTTAAGTAGAGAATAGAGCACGATATGGAAGAAAAAGTTTTACCGTCTCTCTCTCTCTCTCTCTCTCTCTCCCCTTCTCCATCACGCAACAGTGAGAATGAAAGATAAAGGCTGAGGCATACCGGCAGCAGCAAAGTGCGTTGGCTGAAAATGGCTGAGGCATACCAGCGACAGCAAATGTGTTGGTTCCGTTGGGTCAGAGTGTTGTTGTGTTGCAGGATTGGGTTCTTCTAAAACCGATAGAAAGTACTACCCTTGGTCCATTCAAAACTTGCAAAAAATGAGACAAAGAGGCGATGGCTGAGAGTTCGTGTGAGATAGAGGCAACAAGCATAAATACTAGTAGGCAGCAGTCTGGCAGAGACCTGAAAGTAGCAGTGGGCGGACTCCGCCAGACGGATGGTAGTGATCTCGGTGTGGGCAGTAGAGAGGGGAGAGAGAAACAAAAGAACAAAAAGGTTAAAAATGAACAGTAAACAAAAACATTTGACCTAAATCGGTGAATCTGTTTGGTGGTGAACCGGTTTATATAATTAAATGACATGATTTTCAGTAGTCAAACCGAGCCGAGCATAAATGAGTCGAGTTCTTACAACTCAAACTCAAACTCGTTTAATGTTTTGATTATAAGTTAAACTCGAGCTCAGCTCGTTTATAAATGAGTCAAGGTCGAGTCGCGTTTTTTCGAGCGAGTTCGAGTCGAGCCCGAGTTGGCTCGACTCATTGTGCACCCCTAATTGTCATTGATAAAGGTGCAGACACGACTGGCCCATACTTTGCCAGGAAAGGATCCAATGGTAACAGAGAACTTCTAAAATCATCCATCCAATGTGGGAACTACCTTTCAAAACTAGCTTATAAAATCATTAGGCGTCATTACCAACTAGCTATATGCTGTCAACATTAATCATAAATTTAAAGTATACCATCAAATGAAACGTTTCATAAATTTGGAGGATCTCCAAAGTCATTTGAAATTTTTAAAACACAAAATTAAATCGTAAAATGGACTGGCTGGGCAGCATCAGATCATCCCACAATGCAGCAACCTCATCACCATCACTTCACACCAACAAATATCCCTTCTAGGAACGGCTGAAAGCTGTTCCTAAAAGCACATGTTGTGGTTCCTAAAAGTAATTAGCAACGGTCAAGTGGTTGTTCCTAAAACTTTCCTCGACTGTTCCTAATTACTTTTAGGATCGGTTGTGACGACCTTTCCTTACGAAGATTCATTAGGACCAGTTTTCCATATGTATGTCCAAAAGTTCAAATCTAGTTATATATATATATATATATATATATATATATATATATATATATATATATATCTATATGTGTGTGTGTGTGTGTGTGTGTGCGTGTGTGGAGAGAGACAGAGTCATTAAACAAAAATATTTAAATTTATTGATCTCATATATATTCTTTATATGATTAAGAAATAGATTACAATTAATAAAGGTATACAAAAAAAATCAAGAAAAATTAGCATTATTGCTAGCTCCATCTACATCATTTCCTCTTTCATGGGTTTTTCTACCCACACTGCCCCACTTACGAGAGTCTCAACACATGAAACATTTTCATTGCAGTGTCCCTAAAAAAAGGTTATGATAGAAGAAAGAACTATGCTACCAAAAACATTAAACAGCAAAAAAATAGAGATCAAGAAACTATTTCGATAACAAAAAGCTTTAAAGACCAAGAAGCTGCTTAAGATGAAGAAGGTTTTACACCCAAGTGCAAGATCCAATGCAACGTGTAGATATGCAAATATATGAATAAATGATGGCAATGACATTTGTCGACAATTTAAAGACAAAATTATAGTCCTTATCACAAGATGACATGCACAACAACAATAAGCCAACAAAGACTTTGGTCGTAACCACAACATAGTAAAAAGGAAATTGCTCTGATAAAATTTATCTACAAAGACAAATTGAAAACCAGAACCAACATAGCTAACTGAAATCATAAAGGAATATACAATCGTGCAACGAAGGTCCAGCTAGGAGGTAAAAGATTGTGTGGTCTTGTGTGTTAACTATGTGGTTTCAGTCCCCATGAAAGGTTGGTAATAGAATTTCTTTACTAAATAATCAAACTTTCTTATGCATCCCCACGGCAATCAGGTTGACAATAATTAAATACAAATGATCAAGTGTAACCCTTATCCATTCTTGAACGAATCTCAAATTCGATCACCTTGACCATATGCCCAATGAAACCATCAAGCTTGTTCTAACGAAATGCTAAAAACAAAGCTCTATTCATGACAAGACTTCACCATCCATCTATGCAAATGAAGGGGAATTTAAGAACCACTCATACTATATAATTTGCTCTTTCTTTCTCTCTCTCTCTCTTACACATAAACACAAATAATAAAAGTCATTTTAACGTTGAGTGACATCTTTACCAAATTACATGTTGTTTCGTAACTATGTGGCTTCACCTTTCTTAGAAATTTTCCTTCAGAAAAAAAAGTCTAGATCTCTAAGGAAGCCTAAAAATGCAAAGTAAATGTACTGTATATGTCCCATCACCTACCTACAATTGACAATAAATGGTAAAATAAAATGAACATAAGGTCAAGGACAACACTTAAAAGAGCAGCATTGCTAATCTATTGTTAAATGCAACATGATGCAAAAATTCAACTACAATCAAAGGCTTCCAATCTTGTTTCAAGAGAAATCTAACTTTAGTGAAGGAAAACATAAGAAAATACAATAAAGGAGAACAATTAAAAGTTATAGGCCAAAAGAAAATGCTCCAAGTCTCCATTACTTTGGAATTAGCTACATAGGAAACCTCAAAGTAGAGTGACATCCATACCAAATTTCACCTGACTTAAAAAAAATAGTCATGTCACGTGCAATGAGAAGAGCTTCAGCCAATACAACACGACATACTTATGTAGAAACCAAATAAAGATGAGTGTTATTTGTTTTGGGAAATGCCTAGATGTTATGTCACTATCACATATCTTCTCCAAACTTGGTCACAAATTTCTTTGCTGTAGGTGCACCTAAAATCATCCAGTCTAATTGCAGTAAGTACAAACATTACAACAGGAATGGAACAGTAAACATAAAGTGATGTCAGGATGCATCCCAATTAGCCACTCTGTCCTAATTCTGAGCTACATGACATTGTATAATCCTTCACTGAATTATAAAGCTACAACGTGCATTCATTCTACTGGTGGAATGCTGCTCTCATCAAGCATAAATATGTGGATCAGCTTTTGACCTTTAATTCAAAGGTATTTGCATTGAAGTTGCAAGTTGTTGAGATGGAGAAGACTAAGCTCATGACTGGTCTATGCTAGTTCTGATCAGTCTAATAGTTTCAATTTACAAAGATCTTATGCGAGAGATTTTGCTAGTTGTTCTATATTTTCATGTTCTAGGGAACTTCCATTTATAGCAGTGTGACTACTTCAGTAAAGTGTTGTGATGACATCATAATATGGCCACAGATTTTTGTTTAAAGTTGTCACTTTTGAACTTTCAATTTTATGTTCTTTTTATCATAGTATTATCCTCGTAATTTTTATCCTTTTTAGTTTTTTTGCCTGAGAAACTATCATGTTATTCTTGGGCAAAATTAAGAGCACTTAGAAAAATAGGATATATTACATATTAAAAGCTATTCTACCAAGGAATTATGATTTAATGTGAAAAATACTTTTGTTAATGTTTTGCTTATATCATAAGACATAACCCAGTCAGGAAAAACAATGAGCAAGGAGCATACTGAGGGCAGTTCGACATAGCAAGTGATGCAGTCAAATGCTAGAGGAAGAGCTGAAAAGGTGAAACCATTCCTTTCTAGTTACACAACAAAGGGGAAGATTACCAAATTTTATCGCCATAACATGCCGAACCATAGTTGAAATCAAAGCCGCTAGCTGTCTAAGAAAGACATCCTCAGTGGGACTCATGCTCATGTTCCTAGAAAAGTTCAGATTATGTGGCCTGGGGATTTCCTTATAACTGATGTTTTCTTCTTCAGTTTGTATCCTTTCATACACACAAGGGCCTGCTGGAAGGTCATACCCACATATGTGCATGGCACATAACTAGCATAGCATATGCAAAGGTATCTCGCCAAGTGGAAGGAGGCACATAACTGGTAGGGTGTCAGGCATGTGGTCTGTGTACATAGCTGCACACTAACCATATGCAAAGAGTGTGGCATGCTGGCTAATTGGTGTTGAAGACAAAGATAATGCCATCAGCCAGCTGCACGAAATATACAATGCTACTGATGCAAATCCACAAAATAAGGAAATTATTGATCATCAAATTGGAAATATTCGTATACCAACACCTATCCCTAAATCAAGGGATTCCTTATAATCTTTCCTATACATGATGGAACCACTACTGTTCTTAGAAAATAGAATGAGAGATAGAGAGGAAATGAACGTAGGTCTGTAAGACCGAACCACTATAATCTTGAGTGTTCTTCCTCCTGCTTTCTTTCCTCGAAGTTTAATATGGTATCAGAGCTCTGCTCCATTCTAAATTCTCCTTATCGCTGCTTTCATGTCCTCACAAGATTCTGTTCCTAGTGTACAATGGAATTCCATTGCTGGTTTGGTTCAAGTCAAGTTAGATGCATGAACTATCTGTTATGGCATTCCCAACTTGAGTGGTGATTTTGTCTCAAGACTTATGGATCATCCAAACCTCCTGTTGAATTTGCCACTACCAATGGCAAGGAATCTGTCAATCCATAATTGATTATTTGGAAGAGAGCCAATCAGCTTGTTCTATGCTGTGTGAAAGCTACCGTCATTACTACTGTACTAAGCCGTCTTGTCCATACAAAATCTGCTCATGATGCTTCGGTCCCCTTAGAATAGTCTTATGTCTCTTCTTCTAATATGTGAATTTTGCAACTCAAAAACAACCTTCAAAATATCAGAAAGGCAACAAATCGATGTCGACCACTTAACTGAGTTAAAGTTTTTCGCAGACTTTTAGTGCGGTAAATGAAGAAGTTTCTGATCAAGATTTAGTCATGTTTACTCTAAAT
The DNA here is from genome assembly GCF_008831285.2 of Nymphaea colorata. Taxonomy (NCBI): domain Eukaryota; kingdom Viridiplantae; phylum Streptophyta; class Magnoliopsida; order Nymphaeales; family Nymphaeaceae; genus Nymphaea; species Nymphaea colorata. Next base: position 2,647,454 of record NC_045145.1, read on the forward strand.
AGATTGTCTGCCACCTATGAAAGCTTTGTTACTACTGTTACTGCTTTCAAATCTCTTCCAAGTTTCTCTGAAATCTATGACCTTTTGTTGAACCAAGAAAAATGGATTGAACTGCTTAATCTTGCTGTAGAAACTACCTCCTTGGCTGAAACTAATGTCAATGCCTTCATTTCCCAACATGGGCGTGGGCATTGGAACTTTAACCGAGGAAGGGGCAGAGGCAGATCACACGATAATAGTACTAAAAATCAGCAAAGGTGGAACTCACTTTCAAGCAACTCAATCTGCTACATCAAAACCCCAAGTGACGTCAATTTTGTGGTTGAAAAAACCACAATACTTGGAATTGCTGGGATATACCCAAAGTGTTGTAGCATGGGCCTGCAACAATGTGATAAGACTCATCTTGGTGTCTTGAAACTGGTGTTTCACATCATATAACAACAGATCAGTCATCTTCTCAAGCCATCTTTCTGGGCCCTAAAGCGCATGCAAATCAGATCAAAATAACAATTGCATCAGTCAGAAACTAGCGGGTCATACTTCAACAAATAAAAATGGTGGTCAAAATTTTGATGATCAGCAGGTAGGTGGTGTTTCCCTTCATGCAATTAGTAAAAATGACGATTGTCGGCATCAGCGTCTAGGACATTTAAATTTTCATGTCTTAGAGAGATTGAACAAACATGGTTTGATTCTTTATGATTTATCTCAGAATATGCTTTGCTCATTGGCTCTATATGCAAAATGGATCAACTCCTATTCCCTGATGCCAAATATGATGCCAAAAGTAATTTTGAAATCATCCATGCTGACCTGCGGAGACTAGCTCCATATGAGTCAAAAGATCGACGCCAATGTTATCTACTACTGGTTGACAATGTTTGCATTAAAATCCAAATCTGAAGCTCAGGGATACTTAGAGAAATTTAAGTTGTATGTTGAAAACCAGTTTGACTCTAAAATTAAAACCTTTCACAAAGATGCTGGTCGTGAGTTTACTAGCATGAGCTTTTCTAATTTTCTTGCAGTAAATGGAATACAGAGGTGGCTTTCATGTCCTCACACACCACAGCAAAATGGTGTCATGGAGAGAAACACCTTGTGGACACTAGGATGAGCATGCTGGTTCAAGCATCAATGCCTTCCATTTTTTGGTTCAATGCATTTTAGTCGGCAGTGCACATTATAAACAGGATGCCAAGCAACACGTTGAAGGACAAAACCCCTTATGAACTACTTTAGAAAATCCCTTCATGTTATAACCATATTAGAATATTTGGGTGTACCTGCCACCCCTTGCTCATTTTCTATAGGAAAAATAAAATGCAACCAAAGTCGAGGCCATGTGTATTTATTGGCTATGTGGATCAACATAAATTATACCTTTATTTTGACCCCATTGACAAGAGAACTAACATTTCTAGACATGTTTCTTTCCATAAGAACAGTTTTCTCTTTCAAGGATCGAGAGCTTCTCTCACTGAGCAAGAAATATCAGCATGGATTCAAAAAGAGACATCGATGGATTCTAAAATAAGAGACCACCAGCCTCAAAAGGTATCACCTCCTTTATTTCAAGTATTGCCTAGTATTGTTTCAAATTGTGAAACATGCTGCGGTCTGCTCACAACGGACCAGCAAGATAACCATGGAGAAGAAAATCAAAATAGTCCTTACATTTCTCCATCTGGCCATGAACCATCTCCTGTGCATGAATACGCTCAACCAGATGCTATTAGTCAACAACTGGACATTGACATTCTCCCTCAGGCTAGAGATCAAGGGCAATTTGCTCACACTATGTTGACGAGATCCAAAAGTATATTTTGCCAAGAAAGAATTAGACAAACATGAGCCTAGAAATCATCCTGAAGCTCTTGATCACCCAAAATGGTTCTAGGCCATGACTGAGTTCGAGCTACTGCGTTGGAGCGACTCCCTCGAGGTGGTTCTTATAGTTCGAGCCAGACTAACTTGGCTCATAAACACAACTATGGTGGGTTAGTGGGGGGACCTACTGCCACAGTTTCCTATATCTCCTCCCTCAAGGTGGGGAGATCAGATCTCCAAACTGCTGACTCCACCTCTTCCCATATTCATGGATCTAAGATTCACAGTCTATTATACCACACTGATCTCCATAGGACAGTGAAGCAATCTCAAACATGAAGATATATATATATATATATATATATATATATATATATATATATATATATATATATATATATATATATATATATGCACACGTATACATACATACTTAAAGTTGCTTATTTTGACAAATAAATACATTTTACGCAGATTTATATATATACGTTTTCTTGAAGATAATTAAGAAGAGGAAAAAGGAAAATTACATCTTACTTATTTGAACATTTGAACAATATTAAGCACAATCAAAATCAGGTGTCATCCCACCCATAGTCTATTACAAACATATGTAGATTTAATGGTGAAATGCGGTCCTGTGTAAGACATTAGCACATGGAGGGGCCTTGCTCTCATGATTTTGTAGTTAGAGATAAAATTGTTTGCATATTTGTCGGTTATAAAAATTTCAGCATATATTTAGCAATTTTTTTCTTATAGAAACCAACAAAAGCTATCAGTAAAAGGAAAATAAGCTATGTTACTGATTCATACCACAAACAAAAGACAAAGCTTTGTGTACATATATGGGGAATTATTTTGCATTCAAAAGAAAAAAAAAAGCACAGGTACATGTTTGTTCAGCATTTTGGTACAATCAGTAATTAGTTTCACGTGAAGGTTGATAGTGATGTTTTTTGAATTAATGGTGCAGACATGACTGGCCCATACTTTACCTCGAAGGCATCCAATGATAACAGAGAACTTCTAAAATCATCCATCCTATGTGGGAAATACTATTCAAAACTAACTTATAATCATTGGGCGTTGTTACCAACTAGCTTTAACTGTAATAAATTTAAATTATACCATCAAATCAATGTTTCATAAATGTAGAATATCTCCAATGTCATTGGAAATTTTTAAATCACAAAATCTAAAACATAAAATAGACCAGCCGGGCAGCATCAGATCATCTCACAATGCAGCAACCTCATAACAAATACTTCACAACAACAAATATCCCTTTTAGGAATGGCTGAAAGCTGTTCCTAAAAGCACTTGTAGTGGTTCCTAAAAGTAATTAGCAACGGTCAAATGGTTGTTCCTAAAACATTCCTCGACTGTTCCTTATGAAGACTCAGTAGGACCAGTTTTCGATGTGTATTCCCAAAAGTTCAAAACTAGTTATATATTAAGGTCCATATAGGAACAGTCACCCAGGCCGTTCCTAATAGTTGATACACCATATATATATATATATATATATATTGTGTGTGTGTGCATGTGTGTGTGTGTAGAGAGACAGAGTCATTAAACAAGAATGTTTAAATTTATTGATCTCATATATAATTTTTATATGATTAAGAAATAGATTACAATTAATAAAGGCATGCAAAAAGAATCAAGAAAAATTAGCTATATCACTAGCTCCATCTACATCATTTCCTCTTTTGTGGGTTTTTCTGCGCACACTGCCCTATTTATGAGAGTCTCAACACATGAAACATTTTCATTGTTAGTGTCCCTAAAAAAAAGGTTCTGATAGAAGAAAAAACTATGCCACAAAAAACATTTAAACACCAAAAATTAGACACCAAGAAACTACTTTGATAACAAAAAGTTTTAAAGACCAAGAACCTGCTTAAGATGAAGAAGGTCTTACACCCAAGTGTAAGATCCAATGCAACGTGTGTATATGCAAATATATGAATAAATGATGGCAATGTCATTTGTCAACAATTTGAAGACAAAATCATAGTCCTTATCACAAAATGACATGCACAACTATAATAAATCAACAAAGACTTTGTTAGTAACCACAACATAATAAAAAGGAAAATGCAGTGATAAAATTTATCTACATAGACAAATTGAAAAACTGAATTTGGATAGCTAACTGAAATTATAAAGGAATACACAATTGTGCAATGAAGGTTCAGCTTGGAGGTAAAAGATTGTGTGATCTTGTGCGCAAACTGTGTGGTTTCAGTCCCCATGAAAGGTTGATAATAGAATTTCTTTACTAACTAATCAAACTTTCTTATGTAACCCCATGGTAATCAGGTTGTCAATATTTAAATACAAATGATCCAGTGTAACCCTTATGCATTCTTGAATGAATCTCGAACCCGACAACCTTAACCATATGCCCATTGCTAATGTATTGTAGACAAATGCAACATGATGCAAAAATTTAACTACAATCAAAGGCTTCCAATCTGGTTTCAAGAGAAATCTGACTTTAGTGAACGAAAAAGTGAGAAAATACAATAAAGGAGAACAATTAAAAGTTATAGGCCAAAATAAAAAGCTCCAAGTTGTTTGCATCCCCAATATTTTTGGTTTTTGGAGTGCCCCAGAAAAATGAGTTTTTATTTTGAAAATGAGAGAGAAAGAGACTCACCCGTCGGTACGAGGCTCAACCATTCCCGGTGCCTTTACCGGGAGTAATCAGTCCAAGGGCTATGTTTATTGTTGATACATTTTGTTTTTTGCTTAAACAATTTTTTCATTCTATATGCAGTGTAGAAAAGTATTGAAAGTTTGATGTTTCAAACTTTTGATAAGGTTCTTGAAGAATTTTTTGAAAATGTGAAATATTTTGAAAAAAACTAGAATTGAGAAACCTTTGTAAATATCATTTGGAAAGCATGAGAAATCATTTTGAAGTCATTTTAGTATTTTCTTAAGACATTAAGTAGGTTAGAGGTTTTGCTCTAATTCGGTTACTACCTAGTTAGAGCTCCATCTCATCTTGCTTATGTTCTTTTAGAGATGTGCTTGTAATCATAAGTGATATCAAGTGAGTGTGAATGGATGAATTCATTGATCTTATATTATTTGAAAGGAAAGTCATTCATTCCTATCTTAACATTCATCTAGAAATATTCCTATCACAATATACATCTAAGATTTTTGTTTTGATAACTATCGTATATAAAAAAGAAAAGTTTTTAGAAATGGATTAGGGTTGTAGACCATCAAGCATGAAGTGAATATTGGGTCATTATATGAGTTTTGGTCTTAGTGAAGTCGGTAAATAAAAAGATCATGCAAGGAAAATGTTAAAAAGAATGGAAAAGATGAAATACTCTCATAAAAAGAAAGAAAGAGAGAGAGATAGATAGAAAATGATGTACATATACGTGTACATACCATCACATATGTACATATATATGAAAGTTTGTACAATTACATTGATTTGGATAAAGAGAGATTTTTAGAGGAAACAAAATAGGAAAATTTGTAAGGGAAGATATTTGTCTTGAATACAAGATTCAAGAGAGAGAAAATAGAACACATGTATATACGCATTCATGTGTATATAAAAATTTATAAAATAGAATGTGGAAACATAGAGAGAGAAAGATAAAGGGAATCATCATGTACACATATATGTATATAACATGTATATACATACGTGTCTTCATGAGATTTCAAATCAAGAAATGACTTAAAATAACTGACTTCAAGTTTGATGTAGGCCGGAGGAGAGCTTGGACTCATGTAAGAGTCTAAGCTAAGTCTCCAAGGCCGCATTAGAGAGGGTATTTGCTTTCAAAAATGTTTTGTAAAATATGATTTATATATATATATAAAATGTTATTACTTGGTTTGTTACAAGAGATATATTTTTTCTACCGTTGGGTATGGAAGAAAATCAAACAACATAACGAAACACTCATTAGGGTTCCTAATTGGATGATTAGAAAGGAAACTACCGTGAAATGACATGAAAATGTGTATTAACATGTACATATTCGTGATGGTTTTCCTCGGGTTGGACAAGCCCCAACCTCAAAAATTAGCATAAGAATAAAGAGTCTTAAACCACACTCTCATTCTCACCGTGCATTCACATATAAATGGAAAATTAACCAACTATGCATGGATAATATCTTGAACAAAGAAATATTCAAGGGAAGAGAGAGAGCATGATTCAATCATAAAATGAAATATTATCTCGTCTTCGCATGCACCCGGTGCACTCGAGCATAACCTGACTCTAAAATAGAGATTTGAAAGCTATCTCCTATGGCCATGGGGAGATGAAGAAGAGAGAAACAAAACAAAGGAAAGAATAGAGAGGGATGTTGATTACATACCTCTAATGAGAATGGTTTGAGGAAAAATGATCACTCTTACTTCAAATGATCTTAGACTCACCTTGAATAGAGCTCCAAGATGAGGAAGAGGAGGCCTCCAAAAGATCTTCATGCTCCCTTGAAGAGTTGTAGCTTGATGAAGCTTGCTCCAAGTTAGAGAAGAAGAAGAAAAATGAGAAGGAAAGAAGAGAAAGAGAATTAAAAACTCTAAGTCCTCAAGTGAGAATGCACTAGAGCTTCTCCAAGGGCTAACCCCTTTGCTCAAGAGGGGGATAATGGAGGTTTTTATAAAGAGTTTTGGAGACAAAACTCAAAATTCAAATTCAAGATTTGAATTCAAGGGGAAGAGCTTTGGAATTTCTGACTTGGATCTAAACTTAGATTTTGGATCTAATTCGGATTTGATAATTGGATTTTGGATTTGAATCTCGCATCTAAGGTTGGGTTTTGAATTTGAATTTTATGTTTGGGCTTAGACAATGGTTTACAAATTCATTTTGGATCGAATAGCCGCAAATTTGTTTAGGGTTTAAAATTTAAATCTAAATAATAGTCATTTTTGAAAAATTTGGGGTGATAACACAAGTCTCTATTACCTTGGAATTAGCTAAATAGGAAACCTCAAAGTAGAGTGACATCCATACCAAATTACACCTGACTTGAGAAGTGAATGGGAGCATTAAGAAAAATAGTAATATCACATACAATGAGAAGAGCTTCAGCCAATGCAACACGACATACTTACGTAAAAACCACATAAAGATATGTGTTATTTGTTGTGGGAAATGCCTAGATGTTATGTCAGTAGCAGACAATTGCCATTCGTGTATCTTCTCCAAAACTTGGTCACAAATTACTTTGTCGTAGGTGCACCTAAAACTATCTAGTCTACCTAGCAGCAAGTACAAACATTATAACATAAAGGAACAGTAAATGTAAAGTGATGTCAAGATGCATCCTAGTTAGCCACTCTGTCCTAATTCTGAGCTACATGACATTGTATATTCACTGAATTATAAACCAACAACGTGCATTCATTCTACTGGTGGAATGCTGCTATCATGAAGCATAAATATGTTGATCAACTTTTGACCTTAAATTCAAAGGTATTTGCGTTGAAGTTGCAAGTAGCTGAAATGGATAAGACTAAGCTCATGACTGGTCTATGCTAGTTCTCATCAGTCTAATAGTTTCAATTTACAAAAGATGTTATGCAAGAGATTTTACTAGTATTTCTAGATTTTCATGTTCTAGGGAATTTTTATTTATACCAGTGTAACTGCTTCAGTGAAGTGTTGTGATAAGATCACAATATGGCAGCAGATTTTTGTTTAAAGATGTCATTTTTATCTTTTCAATTTTATGTTCTTATTATCATAGTATTATCCTCATAGTTTTTATCTTTCTTAGTTTTTTTGCTTGAGAAACTATCATGTTATTCTTGCGAAAAAATAAGAGCTCTTAGAAAAATAGGAGATATTACATATTAATACATTTTCTACCGAGGAATTATGATTTAATGCGAAAAATACTTTTGTTAAAGTTTTGCTTATATCATAAGACATAACCCAGCCATGCAAAAAATGAGCAAGGAGCTTACTGAGGGCAGGTCGACTAGCAAGTCATGCGGTCAAATTCTAGAGAAAGAGCTGGGAAGGTGAAACCATAACTCTCTAGAACAGGTTGTTGTTTGTGTTATAGTGCTTCTGTTATGGTTTTGGACAATCATGTTAATTCCTAAAAAATTTCAACATATCAAGCCAACAGCTTTTAATCAAGCAAAATAATGAGAACAGAGAGTTAACAACAATACCTTGAGAAACAGGATCATGAAACTGAGAATCAAAATTAAATGGCTTTGATGTCTGTTTCCTGAATTATTTTGACTTCTATGAGACTCTATCTAGCATGCAACTCCAAATCTGGTGAGATATAAGCCATCCGAAGAGATATCAAAGTGCCTGCATATGCGTCAATATACAAAACAAAGGGGAAGATTACCAAATTTTGTTGCAATAACATGTTGAATGATAGTTGAAATCAAAGCTGCCAGCTGTCCAACAAAAACATCCTCAGTGGGACTCATACTCATGTTGCTAGAAAAGTTCAGATTATGTGGCTTGGGGATTGCCTTATAACTGATGTTTTCTTCTTCAGTTTGTATCCTTTCATACACACAAGGGCCTGCTGGAAGGTCATGCCCACATATGTGCATGGAACATAACTAGCAGATAGCATATGCTGAGGTGTCTCGCCAAGTGGAAGGAGGCACATAACTGGTATGGTGGCTGGCATGGGGTTTTTGTACATAGCTGACACTAACCATATGCAAAGAGTGTGGCATGTTGGCTAATTGGTGTTGAGAATAAAGATAATGCCATCAGCCAACTGCATGAAATCTACAATGCTACCGTTGTAAGTCCACAAGATAAGCAAATTATTGACCATCAAATTGGAACGATACGTATACCAAAACCTATCCCTAAATCAAGGGCTCCCTTGTAATCTTTTCCATACATAGTGGAACCTCTGTTTTCATTAGAAAGTATAACGAGAGATAGAGAGGCAGTGTACATAGGTCTATAAGACCGAACCACTATATTCTCGAGTGTTCTTCCTCCTGCTTTGTTTACTTGATGTTTAATATGGTATCAGAGCTCTGATCCATTCTAAGATCTCCTTGTTGCTACTTTCATGGCCTCACAAAATTTTGTCCCTGGTGCACAATGGAATGCCATTGATGGTTTGGTTTAAGTCAAGTTAGATGCACAAACTATCTGTTATGGTGTTCACAACTTCAGTCGGTGATGTTCTCTCAAGACTTATTAAAATATGTAGATGGATTGTCCAAACCTCCTGTCAAATTTGTCACTGCCAATGGCAAGGAATCTATCAATCGGGAATTCATTATTTGGAAGTGAGACGATTAGTTTGCTCTCAACTGTGTGAAAGCAACTATGAGTACTGCTGTACTAAGCCGTCTAGTGCATATAAAATCTGCTCGTAATGCTTCGGTCGCCTTAGAACAGTCTTATTCATCCTCTTCCAATATGTGGATTCTGCATCTTGAAAACAACCTTCAAAATATCAGAAAGGCAAGCAAATCTATGGTCGACTACTTAACTGAGGTAAAGTTTCTAGCAGACTCTCTTAGTGTGGTAAATGAAGAAGTTTCAAATCAATATTTAGACATGTTTACATTAAATGGATTTCCTGCCACCTATGGAAGCTTTGTTACTACTGTTACTACTTTCAAAACTTTTCCAAGTTTCTCTAAAATCTATGACCTTTTGTTGAATCTAGCAAAACGGATTGAATTGCTCCATCTTGCTGTAGAAACTACCTCCTTGGCTGAAACTAATGTCAATGCCTTCATAGCCCAACGTGGGCATGGGCATTGGAACTTTAGCCGAGGAAGGGGTGGAGGCAGATCACATGATAACAGTGCTCAAAATCAGCAAAAAAGGTGAAACTCAGTTTCAAGCATCTCAATCGGCTACGTCAAAACCTCAAGTGACATTTCAATTTTGTGGCAGAAAAAACCACACTGCTCCGAACTGCTGGGATGTACCCAAATTGTTTGTAGCATGGGCCTCCAACAACAAGATAAACTCATCTTGGTGTCTTGACACTGGTGCTTCACATCATATAACAACAGATCAGTCATCTTCTCAATCCATCTTTCAGGGCCCTAAATTTGTGGTGCATGCTTGGCAACGGATCCTCCCTGCCAATTCATGGAATAGGAAATATTGTTTTACATACAAATAAGCATAAGTTTCAGTTGAGAAATGTCCTTCATGTGCCCTCTATTAAAAAAAATCTTCTATCTGTTGCCAAGTTTACCACTGACAATTGTTGCTTCTTTGAATTTTAACCACACAAATTTATTGTCAAGAATATGCAGATAGGAAAGGTTCTAGTTCAAGGGGTGAATAAACATGGTCCTTACCATTGCCCGGGAGTAAATCAGACAGTCAAGAGCAGTAACACCGTTTCAGTTACACTGAAAGCTATGGTAGCATGCAAATCAGATCAAAATAACAATTGCATCAGTCAGAAACTAGCAGGTCATACTTCAACAAATAAAAATGGTGGTCAAAATGTTGATGATTAGCATGTACGTGGTGTACCCCTTCAGGCAAATAATAAAAATATCGATCGTTGGAATCAGCGTCTAGGACATTTAAATTTTCATGTCTTAGAGAGAATGAAAAAACATGGTTTGATTCATTATGATTTATCTCAGAATATGTTTTGCTCAGTTTTCTCTATATGCAAAATGCATCGACTCCTATTCCTTGATGCCAAATACCATGCCACCAATCTTTTTGAAATTATCCTTGCTGACTTGCGGAGACTAGCTCCATATTAGTCAAAAGATGGACACCGATATTATCTACTACTGGTTGATGATTATTCTCGCCACTCTTGGATGTTTGCATTAAAATACAAATCTGAAGCTCAAGGATACTTAGAGAAATTTAAGTTGCATGTTGTAAACCAGTTTGACTCTAAAAATAAAACTTTTCACTCGGATGCCGGTCATGAGTTACTAGCATGAGCTTTTCTAATTTTCTTGCTGCAAACGGATAGGTGGCTCTCATGTCCTCACACGCCACAACAAAATGGTATCATGGAGCGAAAACACCAACACCTTGTGGACACTAGGATGAGCATGCTGGTTCAAGCTTCAATGCCTCCAATTTTTTGGTTCAATGCTTTTTAGTCGGCAGTGCACATTATAAACAGGATGCCAAGAAACTTGTTGAAGGACAAGACCCCTTATGAACTATTTTTTAAAATTCCTTCATGTTATAACCATATTAGATTGTTTGGGTGTACCTGCTACCTCAGCTCATTTCCTATAGGAAAAATAAAATGCAACCAAAGTCGAGGCCATGTGTATTTATTGGCTACGGGCATCAACATAAATTATACTTTTACTTTGACCCCATTGACAAAAGAACTTACATTTCTAGACATGTTACATTCCATGAGACCAGTTTTCTCTTTCAATGATCGAGCATGGATGGATTCTAAAATAAGAGTCCATCAGCCTCAAAAGGTATCACCTCATTTATTTACAATATTGCCTAGTATTGTTTAACATTGTGAAACATGCTGCGGTCAGCTCACCACAGACCGGCAAGATAACCTTCAGGAAGAAAATCAAAATAGTCCTTACATTTCTCCATCTAGCCATGAACCATCTCCCATGCATGAATATGCTCAACCAGATGCTATTAATCAACAACTGGTGATTGACATTATCCCTCAGGCTAGAGATCAAGGGCAATGTATTAACACTATGGTGACGAGATCAATGGATTACACTAAAATCCCAAAAGTATATTACGTCAAGAAAGAATTAGACAAACATGAGCCTAGAAATCATCTTCAAGCTCTTGATCACCCAAAATGGTTCCAGGCCATGACTGAGTTCGAGCTACTGCACTGGAGCACAACTCTCTCGAGTTGGGTCTTATAGTTCGAGCTAGACTAACTTGGCTCATGAACACTCCTATGGTGCAGTAGTGGGGGACGTACTGCCACAACTTCTCTGAACCGCTGACTACACCTATATCTCCTTCCTCCTACTGGGGGGGATCAGATCTCCAAACCACTGACTCCACCTCTTCCCATATTCATGGATCTAAGATTCACAGCTTATTATACCACACAGATCTCCATAGGACAGTGAGGCAATCTCAAACATGTAGACAAATATATATATATATATATATATATATATACTTGAAGATGCTTATTTTGACAAATAAATACATTTTACCCAGATTTATATATATATGCTTTCCTAAAGAAAATTAAGAAGAGAAAAAAGGAAAATTACTTCTTACTTATTTGAACATTTGAACAATATTAATCACAATCAAAATCAGGTGTCATCCCCACCCATAGTATATTGCAAATATATGTAGATTTGATTCTGAAATGTGGTCCGATGTAAGACATTAGCACATGGAAGGGCCTTGCTCTCATAATTTTCTAGTTAGAGATAAAATCGTATGCATATTTGTCGGTGATGAATATTTCAGCATATATTTAGCAATTCTTTCTTATAGCAACCAACAAAAGCTCTTAGTAAAAGTAAAAATAAGCTATGTTACTGCTTCATAGCTCGTACAAAAGTCAAAGCTTTGAATCAAAGAATTTTCCTCATCATGTTCGCAAATTGCAAAAAGCTATATGTGGGTTAAAGTAGGCTCCTGGGGCATGGTTCGAACGGCTCCAACTCTACTTAACAAGTCAGGGATTTCATGAGTCATTGTCAGATTCTTCCCTCTTTAGCAAAGGGAAGGTAAAGTAATTTTTATTCTTACATATGTGGATGATATTATTGTCATGGGTAATATGACATTAGAAATTCAGATGTTCGTTTATCATTTTGACACAGAATTTTCTATTAAAGTTATGAGAAAATTGTGTCTGTTTCTTGGAATTAAAGCTACATGGAGGGCAGATGTTCTTTATTTATGCTAAAGAAAATATATATTGGATCTCTTGTCTAAGGCATGTATGGGAAATTGTAGGGCTGTAGACACTCCAGCAGTTGCCAACATAACTATTTCTAAATATGCTAGAGATAAATTTGATAATGGAGCTTTTTATCGAAATATAGTAGGAGGTCTTCAATATGCAGTACTTGCTCACCCTGACATCACGTATGTTGTTAATAAAACATGTCAGTTTATGCGTGAACCATCTCAAGAGCATTGGATCTATGTCAAGAGAATTCTAAGATATTTACAGGTCACTTTCACTTTTGGACTTCATTTCTCAAAATCTTTGAATCTTAATAAATCTGTCTACTCAGATGCAGATTGGGCTGGATGCCCAGATGACGAGCAGTCGACCAGTGGTTATGTGACACTTTTGGGCAGCAATATTATCTCTTGGTCTTCGTCCAAACAACGAACTATAGCAGGATCTTCAACAGAAGTTGAATATAAAGCCCTTGCAGGAGCTACTTCTGAACTTATATGGCTGAAAATGCTATTAAAGGAACTAGGTCTAAAAGAGTTGGAATCACCAATATGGTGTGACAACTTAGGAGCTACCTATCTAGCAAAGAATCTTATCTTTCATGCCCGGACAAAGCATGTCGACATTGAATTAAAGGTCAAAAGTTGATCAACATATTTATGCTTGACGAGAGCAGCATTCCACCAGTAGAATGAATGCCTGTTGCAGGTTTATAATTCAGTGAAGGATTATACAATGTCATGTAGCTCAGAATTTGAACAGAGTGGCTAATTGGGATGCATCTTGACATCACTTTACATTTACTGTTCCTTTCCCATTGTAATGTTTGCACTTGCTGCAAGGTAGACTGGATGGTTTTAGGTACACTACATCAAAGTAATCTGTGAGCAAGTTTTGAGAAGATACATGAATGGCAGTTGTCTGCTACTGACATAACATCTAGGCATTTCCGACAACAAATAACACTTATCTTTATGCGGTTTCTACATAAGTATGTCGTGTTGCATTGGCTGAAGCTCTTCTCATTGCATGTGACATTACTATTTTTTTAATGTGTCCATTCACTTCTCAAGTTTGGTGTAATTTGGAATGGATGTCACTCTACTTTGAGGTTTCCTATTTAGCTAATTCCAAGGTAATGGAGACTTGGAGCATTTTCTGTTGGCCTATAACTTTTAATTGTTCTCCATTATTGTATTTTCTCGTTTTTTTCCTTCACTAAAGTTAGATTTCCCTTGAAACCAGATTTGAAGCCTTTGATTGTAGTTGAATTTTTGCATCATGTTGCATTTGTCTACAATAGATTAGCAATGCTGCTCTTTAAGTGTTGTCCTTGACCTTATGTTCATTTTATTTTACCATTTATTGTCAATTGTACGTAGGTAATGGGACAACTACAGTGCATTTACTTTGCATATTTAGTCTTCGTTAGAGATCTAGTCTTTTTTGTGGAAGGAAAATTTCTAAAGAAGGTGACACCACGTAGTTACGAAACAACATGTAATTGGGGAAAGATGTCACTCTACTTTAAATGACTTCTACTATTTGTGTTCGTGTGTAAGAGAGAGAGAGAGAGAGAGAGAGAGAAAGAGAGAGAAAGAGAAAATTATATACTATGAGTGGTTCTTTAAATTCCCGTTCATTTGCATAGATGGATGGTGAAGTCTTGTCATGAATAGAGCTTTGTTTTTAGCATTTCGTTAGATCAGCTTGATGGTTTCATTGGGCATATGGTTAAGGTGATCGGATTCGAGATTCATTCAAGAATGGATATGGGTTACACTTGATCATTTGTATTTAATTATTGACAACCTGATTGCCGCGGGGATGCATAAGAAAGTTTGATTATTTAGTAAAGAAATTCTATTATCAACCTTTCATGGGGACTGAAACCACACAGTTAATGCACAAGATCACTCAATCTTTTACCTCCAAGCTGAATCTTCTTTGCACGATTTTATATTCCTTTATAATTTCAGTTAGCTATCTGAATTTTGTTTTTCAATTTGTCTTCATGGATAAATTTTATCACTGTTCCTTTTTTTATGTTGTGGTTACTACCAAAGTCTTTGTTGGTTTATTGTAGTTGTGCATGTCATTTTGTGATAAGGACTATGATTTTGTATTTAAATTGTTGACAAATGACATTGCCATAATTTATTCATATGTTTGCATACACACACATAGCATTGGATCTTGCACTTGGGTGTAAAACCTTCTTCATCTTAAGCAGCTTCTTGGTCTTTAAACCTTTTTGTTATTGAAATAGTTTCTTGGTGTCTAATTTTTTGCTGTTTAAATGTTTTCGGTGGCATAGTTTTTTCTTCTATCAAAACCTTTTTTTTTAAGGACACTGACAATGAAAATATTTCATGTGTTGAGACTCTCATAAGTAGGTCCGTGTGGGCAGAAAAAAAGAGGAAATGATGTAGATGGAGCTAGTGATAAAGCTATTTTTTCTTTATTCTTTTTCTATAGCTTTATTAATTGTAATCTATTTCTTAATCATATAAAGATTATATATGAGATCAATAAATTTAAATATTCTTGTTTTATGAATCTGTCTCTCTCCACACACACATACAATATATATATATATATATATATATATATATATATATATATATATATATATATATATATATATATATATATATATATATATATATATATATATATATATATATATATATATAGATATATAAGTTTATATATAAATGGTGTATCAACTATTAGGAACAGCCTGGGTGACTGTTCCTATATGGACCTTAACATATAACTAGTTTTGAACTTTTGGGAATACATATGGAAAATTAGTCCTACTAAGTCTTAAGGAACAGTCGCAACCGATCCTAAAAGTAATTAGGAGCAGTTGAGGAATGTTTTAGGAACAACCATTTGACCATTGCTAATTACTTTTACGAACCACTACATGTGCTTTTAGGAACAGCTTTCAGCCATTCCTAAAAGGGATATTTGTTGTTGTGAAGTGATGGTGATGAAGTTGCTGCATTGTGAGATGATCTAATGATGCCCGGCCGGTCTTTTTTATGATTTAGGTTTTGCGATTTAAAAATTTCATATGACATTGGAGATTTTCTACATTTATGAAACATTGATTGATGGTATAATTTAAATTTATGATTAACATTCACAGCATAAAGCTACTTGGTAATGACTTCTAATGACTATAAGTTAGTTTTGAAAAGTAGTTCCCACGTAGGATGGATGATTTTAGAAGTTCTCTGTTACCGTTGGATCCCTTTGAGGCAAAAAGTATGGGCCAGTCATGTCTGCACCTTGATTAATGACAATGACTATGTACATCATACATGATATGGACAATTCATTCAAAAAACATCACTATCAACCTTCACATCAAACTAAGTACTGATTGTACCAAAATACTAAACAAAGATGTACCTGTGTCTGTAAAATAATTCCCATGTCTGTAAACAAAGCTTTTATGTGCTATGAATCAGTAAAATAGCTTATTTTTACTTTTATTAATAGCTTTAGCTGGTTCTATAAGAAAGAACTGCTAAATATATGCTGAAAAATTCATCACCGACAAATACGCATACGATTTTATCTCTAACTAGAAAATCATGAGAGCAAGGCCCCCTCCATGTCCCAATCTACATATATTTGAAATAGACTATGGGTGAGATGACACCTGATTTTGATTGTGCTTAATATTGTTCAAATGTTCAAATAAGTAACGTAATTTTCCTTTTTTCTCTTCTTAATTTTCTTCAAGAAAACATATATATATATATATATATATATATACATATATTTGTATAAAATGAATTTATTTGTCAAAATACGCTGAAAATTTCATCACCAACAAATATGCACACGATTTTATCTCTAACTAGAAAATCATGAGAGCAAGACCCCTCCATGTGCTAATGTCTTACATGGGACTGCATTTCAGCATCAAATCTACATATATTTGTAATAGACTATGGATGATTGTGCTTAATATTGTTCAAATGTTCAAATAAGTAATGTAATTTTCCTTTTTTCTCTTCTTAATTTTCTTCAGGAAAACGTATATATATAAATCTGGGTAAAATGTATTTATTTGTCAAAATAAGCATCTTCAAGCTGTATCTATTTGTGTACATGTTTGAGATTGCCTCACTGTCCTATGGAGATCTGTGTGGTATAATAACCTGTGAATCTTAGATCCACGAATATGGGAAGAGGTGGAGTCAGCGGTTCGGAGATCGGATCCCCCCACCAGGAGGGAGGAGATCTAGGAAGCTATGGCAGTATGTCCTCCACTACCGCACCATAGGATTGTTCATGAGCCAAGTTAGTCTATCTTCAACTATAAGACCCAGCTCGAGAGCGTCATGCTCCAATGCAGTAGCTCGAACTCAGCTCGGTTGAATTTATGGAGTTCAAACTCGATTCACTCAAGTCCTGAAACGATAATTGAAAGGCGATGAATAAAATAATTTGACCTAAAGTCGACAACCGAACTCCTTTTTATAATCTCGTTCTAAAGCTGCTTTCCTTGTAAGTTTTTTCATAGAGTACTAAAGTCGAAGGCTGATAGTCCATGTACTGAAAAGTTTGCAAGAAAAAGAGATCCCAAAAAACCTTATAAATGGAGTAAAACCCCATTAGATTCAACAAGCTTTGAAAAAGGAGGAATCAGGAACAGCAAAAAGGGTCACGCTTTCCCAATATTGTGATAGATGTGCACTTTTAATGAGCCAACTTATAATTAGCTAAAACCCATTCGAGCCTAATCGGGACTAACTGAGTCGAGCTTACCTTGCTCGAGCTCAGCTTATTTATTTAAACGAGCTTATTTTTTAACTCGTTTATTAAACGAATAGAGGTTGAGCTGAGCGTATACAAATCGAGCTTGTGCTACTTCACTCAAATAACTTAACGCAATAGTTCTATGGGCTTCAAAGGCCTTAAATTTAACTATCTGTGTCTGCGAATTTCATTTTATTGAATGCTGGGATTATGTTATAGATAAAGGATATGAGGCAAAAAGGATGTAGGCGTTGGGGTAAGAATTTCCAACTCCCGTGACCTGAAGAGATATTGAAGTGGAAGGCAAGTGAGTAGTTGGGTGGGGTATGTAAACATAGGTTTTGGGAGTTATCTCAGCATTTTTTGATGTGGCATTTAATTTTAATGTACAAGCTTTCGAAGAGAACAATCTTGTTATAAGTTTAAATATGGTAGACTACTTAAAGATTTCTGTATTTATTGGACCGTTTTAGTATAAATTTGAAGAATTAGGAACTACAAGTTGTAGTAGTGGGTTGGGAGGGACTTTTTCTGATATTTATGAAAGGCTGGTCTCTTTTATCACCTCTGCCGCACTTCCAAACACCAGGAAAGGTTACAAACGGTGTACCCAGCCTGATGAGAGGCCTGCAACCCGCCCGACCCCAGCCCCGCTCCTGCCCCCCAAATATCAGTTTGGCTTCACTGACTTTGAATCATTTACCTAAAATGTTTCGCTTAAACTTCATTGGTTCAAATCCAGGCAGCTATTACGGTCCAGTGTGTTATTTCTCTAGGATATAAACAGTGGCAAGTTTAACATCTGAGTTGAAAGTTGTACCATAGGTCTACCCATCCATGTCCAAAACAATTAAAAGCACAACAATACAGCATCGCATTGGGGGTTTTATAACATGCACGGTTTACCCTTAATGAATATTAAAAATATCTACATTTATAAAACAAAGTTAAGGGGATCAATAAATCAAATCATACCAAGACACGACCAAGTGAGCTACAGTAAACCCTGCTGGTTCTCTCTTGAACGGCTCATTTCTGGGGAAAATTTTGAGTGAAATAGTTGGCGTATTACCATACGTCCTTCCTTTTAACTCTTTCGATGTTGTGGTACTCATTATTGTCATAGCCAAGCATGGAGGCATGTGCTCATCTTCTTGGATATTTGGAATGTTCTTTTCTCTATATCATCAACTCTTTTCATCAAATTTCAGAGGAAGAGAGAGATGGAGAAAGAAGGGAGATTGAGGTTGAGGCCAATTGGGATGGAGGAGGAGGTGGAGCCGTTGGAGTTCATAGAAGAGATGACGAGTCATGTAGATGAGGTGCAACAGATGGTGCTGGATGACATCCTTTCCACCAACGCCTACACTGAGTACCTACAGAGGAATGGGATATTTGGAGGAAGTATAGACAGGAAAACCTTCAAGTCCAAGCTGCCAATCATTGAATACAAAGACATCCTACCCAACATACAGAGGATTCCAAACAGTGATCCTTCACCCATGTTCTCTGCCCAACCCATCTCCGAGTTACTAGTCAGGTCTCCCTCTCTCTCTCTCTCCCTCTCTCTCTCTCTCTCTTTAAATTGCACTTGGTTCACTTTTTGGAGGATGCTCTCCTCATAGTTATTAAGGAAAATTGATTTGGGTTGAGGGTTGCGATTCTTGAGCGTAATTGATTGGCTATTCCCCCCCCACCCTCTTTCTCTCTCACTCAGAATGTGTTTGTTTCACCACGGACCTTAGATCCGCGATAATATGAGATCACTAGGATATCAGACTGATCCGTATGAGGATTTGTTGAATCAGTCTCTCACCCAGACGTTAGCAAAATTTTCAGTGCCAAAATGACGAGGAACAATAAGGCACAACGCAGGATTTTCTCTCTTCTCCAAAAAAATGGAGAGGCCCTTACTCTTTTCTTTATTTTTCCTGATCTCCAGGTGCCTCCCTTCTGTGAGGCTTATAGCTGGGTGTATAACCACCCATGACTCACGTCCCCAAGGGCTCCCACAAAATCGGGGCCTCATGGGTGACACACATCTCCAAGGGCTTCCACAAAATCAGGCCTCATGGGCTACAATCTCTCTAACCACCAACCACTTGCTTTAGGTGCTGCCATGTTCTCCAACGTTTTCAACTTGTTGGGCAAGTCCTGTGACAGGTGTCAAATGGTTGCTAGCTCGTAGACCGGGTCTTACTCCCGGATCATTCGTCCCCCCTCCAAAAAAAGGATGAAGCTCCAGCGAAGTCAAAATTCAAATGAGGGAATTCGGTCTGGCCGACTTCCCGGTTGTACCATTTTGCAGCTTGTGGGCGTTCACCCTTGCGCCCGATACGATAGCAAATATGCTGTCCTCTTCGCGTATTGGTTGTTTTGACTTCTAGAATAGTGTCGGATGATAGGACAGTAGCTTTTGTGATCAGAATATCATCAATTGGTGGTAAGACCTCTGGCTGTTCATCATCCAACATAGATGGTTCAAAAAGTTTGAGATTGTTGACGTTCACTACTGAATAAATTGCCATGTAATCGGGTAGTTCAAGTTGGCATGCATTGTCTCCCACCATTCGGATTATGCGAAATGGTCCATAATGAAGGGGCTTTAATTTCTGCGCTTTTTCCTTGAGTCGGTCAGCTCCAATGTGCAGCCACACCAGATCATTCACTTGAAATTGACCATGAACTCGATGTCGATCATGGCGTGCCTTATATCTTTGTTGAGCCCACTGCAGATTCTGCTTCACCTCTTGATGAATTTTTCTGATATGGTCAAGGAAGTGGCAAGCCTTGGCTGAAGGTGTAGTGACATTGTGATCTGCTTCATTTGGGGTGACCGTGAAGATCAAGTCGAATGGGCTAGATGGTAGGAAGCCAAGACAAGCTTCAAAAGGCGATTTTTGTGTCGACTCATGCATTGCTCTATTGAAGGCAAACTGAAGATACAGCAAACTATCATCCCACGTTTTTGGGTGCTGAGAATTATATCCCCGTAGCAAGTGTACCATGGTGCGGTTCACTACTTCCGTTTGCCCATCCGTTTGTGGATGGTAAGGAATGCTCATGTGAAGTTTGGTATCCATCAATTCCCACAACGTTTTCCAGAATTCACTTAGAAACTAACTATCATGATCTGAGATAATAGAGCTGGGCAGCCCAAAGTGGACCCAGACATTGTGGAAATATAGGCGAGCCGTCTGAACTCCAGTTATAGTCTTCTTGCATGGAACAAGAATAACCATTTTGGAAAAACGATCTACGACTACATAGAGATAATCATGTCCTCGCCTAGTAGTTGGTAGACCACCCACAAAATCCATGGATACACTTCCCACGGACGTGTTGGTACCGGCAGAGGTTGGTACAAGCCTATCTTACGGTTGCTGGGCTTGGAAATACTACATAGTGTACATCCTCGCACAAACCGACTAACATCTTGGTGTAAATTGGGCCAGTAGACATACCTCTGTAAATTTTGGATTGTTTTGTTGATTCCAAAATGTCCAGCCACCTTGGAGGTATGAGCTTCCCTCAACCACATGGTACGATCTGCCCCTTGTGGGATGCACAGTCGTCCATCCTTTTCCAGCAAGTGATTTTTGATAGTATATTCAGATTTTATGCCCGTTTGTGCAGCTTTGTAATGCTCACAAAAATCTGGATCATGCATATATAGATGGACGTAATCATCATGCTGGCTGGGTTGGATTTGCATGAAGCCGGTCAAGCAAACGGAGGCCTGTGGTGGCCGAGAGAGCATATCTGCCAATTTGTCTTGACTCCCCTGCTTGTACTTGATGACAATACTGAATTGCTGGAGGTAAGACATCCATTTCATATGGCACACTTGCTGCAGTTTTGACTGCGATTGGAGATACTGTAAGGGTCGGTGGTCGGTGTGTACCACGGTTTCTTTCCCTATCAAATAGCACCGCCAATGTTTAATGGCCTGATGTAATGCAAGAAGCTATTTATCATATGCTGAATAATTGAGTTGTGCTCCCTGGAATAGCTCGGAATAGTAGGCCACTGGTCGTTGTTCTTGCATGAGGACTGCTCCCATAGCGTAACCTGAAGCATCGGTTTCTAATTTGAATGGCTTGTGTAAATTTGGCAATGCAAGGAGTGGAGCTTCACTTATTTTTCGTTTCATAAGATTGGAAGCAGCTTCACATTTTTCTGTCCATTCAAACTTGCTATGTGCCTTAGTCAAGGCATGAAGAGGTGCGGCCAATACTGAAAAATGTTTAATAAATTTTCGAAGATATTGACAAGCACCAACAAAACTGCGTACCTCAGTGGTATTTCGGGGCGTCGGCCACTTACGAATGACATCAACCTTATCTGGATCAATGCCGAGGGTTCCACCACCAACTATGAAGCCAAGATAGATGAGGGAGGTCTTGGCAAATTCGCATTTCTTTCCATTAAGCCGTAGTTGATGTTGTTGTAACACCTCAAAGACTTGATGAATATGTTGCTTGTGATCTTCCCATGATTCACTGTATATCAGAATACCATCGAGATAAACTAATACAAATTTATCTAAGAATGGACATAGGGCATCATTCATGAGATGCATAAAAGTGGGGGGGCATTGCACAGGCCGAATGGCATCACCTTCCACTCGAAGAGTCCTTGATGCATCTTAAATGCCGTCTTCCATGTGTCCTCGTCTCGGATGCAAACTTGATGGTATCGTGATTTTAAATCAAGTTTGGTGAAGAATCGAGCATTTTTGAGTTGGTCCAGCAAGTCGTCGATGCGAGGGAGTGGGTAACGGTTCTTGACTGTGATCTTGTTGAGTGCTCTATAATCAATGCACATGCGCCATCCTCCATCCTTCTTGGGTACCAAGACCACAGGAGATCCACAAGGCGAACTGCTGTGCTGCACTAATCCATGCTCCACCAGGTCCATCACTTGTCTTTTAATTTCGTCATTCTCAAGTACCGAATTGCGATACATGGAAAGGTTGGGTAGAGGGGCATCAGATTGCAAGTGAATTTCATGCTCAACTGGATGCCATGGTGGTAGGCCTTGTGGATCTTCAAACAAATCAGTATAAGAGTTGAGTAGTTTGGTGAGCATACCTTCTTCTTTCTCGTGCGTGTACATGAGATGAATTGTAGCATTCTTTTCACATGGCTGCACTAAACGTACAAGCAATAAGACAAATCTTTGGCATGCATTCACCACTCGTTTGACTTGTCCGGCTGTCATCAAATCTGTTGGAGGGGCGATGTTGTCCCGAGTGATCACAAACTGCTTCCCGTCTTTTGTGAGTTCATATTCTTGTGCTCGTTGATGGTAGTGACCATCACAGAGCCACAAATATGGACTTCCAAGAACCACTTGGCAAACATCAAGTGGAACAACATCACAAATAACTTCATCAATAAAAAGAGAGGTGATGGCAAACTTCACCTTGCACTGGCGGTCCACTCGTTGTCCAACATCCTTTATAATCCATCCCAATGGATATGGGCGAGGATGTGTTGTGGTGACCAAACCAAGTCATTCCACCAGACTTGACGAGATTAAGTTCTTTTGGCTTCCGGTGTCGAAGATTGCGCCAATAACTTCATTTTTCACCTGAATCTTGATGGTGAAGAGTTCTTCAGCATGCTCCTCCTCCGTGGTTGAGATAACAGTATCAGATCTCGCCATCAGGGATAGGGCCGTGTCTGGCTGCTGCATTGAGCCAACCCTCTCAGGCTCATTTTCTCTAGCCATCACCGTATTAATCTGTTTCCCTCTATTCTGCTCCTTGAACCGCTTGGGTTTCAATTCAGGATGCACCTTCCAGCATTTTTCTTTGTTGTGTCCAGAAATTTTGCAATGATCGCAGTAAAAATCAGACTTGGAAGGATATGACTTGGAGTCCTTCGAAGTGTGATTTTTATCATATTTTGATACCTTCTGTTTGGATTTTGCAGAATTTTTGTAGTTGCTTCCCCTATTCTTTGCTTCAATAGCCATTGCTGTAGTACTTGCGCTTGAGACATCCAACACTCAAAAATGCTGCAACTCTTGGCGAATCGTATAATGTAGACCCGCCACAAATTTTTGTACAGCTTCCTCAGTGTTGATCGATACACCAAGAGCAACCGCAAGCCGTCGGAACTCGGTTGTATATTCTTGAACTGATTGTGTGTTATACTGCCGCAACGTATACCACCTTGTCCAACGATCTTGCAAATATCCCATTGGATAAAACTCCAAACTCAGGAGTCGTTTAAATTCCTCCCAAGTGATGCCCTGTCCTTCTCGAGATGCCAAGATACCATTCCACCATGCCAATGCATGGTTGGTAAGTTTTAACCTAGCAAAGGCTACACGTTCTGTACCTGGATACTCATAAAGAGTAAAATAGGTTTCTATTTGAGCCAACCAAGAGTCCAGCTTCTCAGCATCAATGGAACCATCAAATACAGGGATGTCGATCTTGGCCTCCACCTTAAACGGTCTTGGGCATTGCCTTGTGAGAGGTTGTTCGGGTCCCTTCTCCTCTTCTTGTCTTGTATTAGCGTCCTCCCTTTGTATTTTGATCATTTGTTGCTGAACATGCTCAAGTTGCTCCATCCGTAACGCCATGGTTTCAAGGGTGGATTGCATGGTTTGAAGAGCAGCAACCAACCCAGCAGTCACTTCTTTGTCGCCGGGCGTAGACATGTCACTCTCTTCAATTTGTGGTCGCCGTCGATGTTGTGTGAGATTTTGCAACTGCTCACCAGTGGCGCCGTGTGTCGATCGGGTCCCCACCATGCACGAAAAACCTGTCTCTGATACCAGTTGATCCGTATGAGGATTTGTTGAATCAGTCTCTCACCCAGACGTTAGCAAAATTTTCAGTGCCAAAATGACGAGGAACAATAAGGCACAACGCAGGATTTTCTCTCTTCTCCAAAAAAATGGAGAGGCCCTTACTCTTTTCTTTATTTTTCCTGATCTCCAGGTGCCTCCCTTCTGTGAGGCTTATAGCTGGGTGTATAACTACCCATGACTGGCTCCCACAAAATCGGGGCCTCATGGGTGACACACATCTCCAAGGGCTTCCACAAAATCAGGCCTCATGGGCTACAATCTCTCTAACCACCAACCACTTGCTTTAGGTGCTGCCATGTTCTCCAACGTTTTCCAACTTGTTGGGCAAGCCCTGTGACAGGTGTCAAATGGTTGCTAGCTCGTAGACCGGGTCTTACTCCCGGATCACAGACCTGCGGATTTAGAGTCGACCCGCCTGTAATGCTCCGCATCGAACTTTAAATCTATGTTTTTGTTTTTACATGTAAGGTGGATTTAAGATCCACACTACTAAGACCAAGATCTGAGGTCCAAAGCTATCAAACATTACCTTAATTTTTTCAACCACTAACCTTGGTTCTATTCTTAGATGGCTCTCTTCTCAAGGAAAATAATTTGAGTTGAGGGTCGTTGTGATCGGTTCTTAGCTCTCTCTTTCTCTCTCTTGATTTCTTGTACGTGCAGTCAGGTTTGAACTAATTGGCCTGATCAAAACCCAATAAATATAATTTACCTGTGCACGCTTTAAAAACAAAAAAAGGAAAAAGTTTTCCTAAGAATGCTTTTTCGGTGCTTGCACGTTCTTCACTATAAAATGAGCTGGAACAAATGCATGTGATTTAATCAAGGAATAATAACATATATATATTTAATGGTTGTATCAAACAACTATGAACTTTTTCCCATGTTCTTTTTTACTATCCTAAGGGCAAATTTGTTTTTCCAGAATGTCACTGTAAACAAGAGATTAAAATTCAAATATCCGAATTTCATTTGGGTTGCATCAAACTAGGAACCAAATTTTTGCCCATTAAGAGCGATTCCAAAATCAAGTTTATGGAACTCTCGTTCCACCCTGAGGAGTCAGACAAGAATTTTGGAACCAGTTTTTCTACTTTGAGGCTTCCACTCACACTCCACCTCTCCTATTGTTATCCTCTAACTTGATTCAGAGGAATTCAGATGAAATCCAGCCTCGGCGTAAACCTGGTCAACCCAGAGGGCAACCCTCGACATAGAGAATTATAAAAGGACAAAATATAGAGAGCGAGAACGAGAGAGAGAATCTCAGGCCGACGCAAACGACTTCCGGCCAACACTGTTGTTTCCGGTGTCACAAAAAACTAAAAACAAAAACTACAAAAAATATTTATATATCCACCTCAAATGCTTTTGGGTTTCCTCCTTACAATACAAGCATCACTGTTGGGCAGTTGCTGGTTGACAGCAGCAACTCAGTTTCACGGTGAAGAAGAGAAGTATGGAGAGTAGAAGCAGGTGAAAATGAATCCGCTGCGTCTGAACCTCTTTTTCACAATTGTATTGCAAAATTGCATTTCGGCCCAAAAATTTGCACTCATTTGTCAAAATGATCACGTGTCTTTTAACAAAATTACCTAGTTGCCTTATGATTTTTGAAATGCTTTCAAAGATCTAATTAATCTTCAACCGTTGCGATTTGGAGTTTTGGAAATGTGGATTTTATTTCCATTCCAACAATTTTTGGAATGAAGTTCCTAAAAATTGTTCTAATTCCATATTTCAAGGGATCAAACTATACCTAAAAGATAGGGTCTAATGAAAACCTACTCACCATAAACCTGTAAAAAAAATATGTGGAACCCAACATGATGCGTAATTAACATAAATTAAGGCTCTGTTTGGATGAAGGGAAAGGGAGGGATTCAACAATCAATCATTTGTTTGGTTGGTTAATTAGAAAGGAGGTAAATGAAAGAAAATTAAAAAGTTTGTTTGGTTGCAAAGGGAGAGAAAGGAAACAGAGGGAAATGAAAGGAAAATGTAATGTAAATCCAGTCCTCTCAAAACTGGATGGATTGGGAAGGAAAGGAAACCTCTGTCTCTTTCTACCATCTATACCCCTTTTAATTTTTTAAACATTTTGAATGTTTGGGATATTATTGTAAAACATTATAAATTCTATCATTTTCTTTCCTTTCTATCAAAACAAGCTTTATAGTCACCTCTTTCCTTTCCTTTTCTTTCTATTCTCTTCCTTTTTCATTCCCTTTCTCTCCCTTTCCTTTCCTTTTCTTTCCATTCTCTTCCTTTTTCATTCCCTTTCCCTCCCTTTCATTTCCTTTCCTTTCTTTTCTATCCCTCCCTTTCCTTTCCTTTCCCTCCATCCAAACAAAGCGTAAATATAATCAATAACATGCTAATTATTTATAATGAGCCGTTCTCTTATTTACTGCGATGTTCAGCATAACTAACAGTAAAACAACAATTTTGTTCCTTTATAAACTAGAGAGAGAGAGTATAGTTTGAAAATTTGAATATCGCTTCACTTTTTGGTATTTCCCAAACCCATTCTATAGGTATGATATCAAACCCTAGGGCGAAAGGAAATGGAAACCGAAACCCCTGTCTCACTTCTTCCTTCTTCTTCCTTCCCCAAACTATGCGTGAATTAGTGCATCATTGTAAATTCTCAGTTCAGTTGAATGTCGCTTCTTTTGGCAGCTCCAGAACTTCAGGCGGTGAGCAGAAAATCATCCTGCTGATTGCCAACCATCATGAAGGGATTTATACAATCTTCGGATGGCTCATTCCCACTGTCATGAACAAGTAACAGATTATGTTGGCATTTTTATTTTCTCCCTGTGAAGTACATATCATCTATTTGGGGAATGAAATGGGTCATCAACCTCTTAGACTACAAGCAAAATTGTAGTCTCACTACTTTTTTCTACGTTTTAAATATTCGTTTGAGTGAATTTCAAATTGACAATCAATATGCTGTTGGATTAACCAATTTCATTCTGATCAAAAAACAACTTTTGATTACTAAAGGAAGATACATTAAGGTATTTGAATATTTGAACTTAAACAATGACGTCCTAACTATACCAGATCTTGTATGAAAACAAAAGTTTAGTAACATTTGACGTTCTTGCATAAATCAGATATGCATGGGTTATTCTACTTCAGGTAGACATTTTGAATCAATTTTAAACTATGAGAAACGTCATGGTACTAATTCATGTAATATATAATGACCTCAAATTAAATGAAATTCATCATTGAATCAAACAACAACAACAATGAATCTAAGGATGATAAAAAATGAAAAGAGAAAGAAATTTAATCACTATATTTTCACTTCAATAAGTACTGTTATTACAGACAGTATTCTGCTAAATATGAGAATGATCACAAACCAGGCAATTGAATGAGAAAAAATCTGTTTTGAACTAGAACTGCTGACAATGAAGCACATTATTCTGCTCATTTCTTGGTTATTGACCCTTGGGTTAGAAGGAACCTACTGCAACTGCAAGGAGGAAAACAACCCAAAAATAAATGAATGCTAATGAGGAGACAATACCTCTTAATGCACCTTACCTCCAAAGGCCACAAAGTAGTTTTGCGTGACTCTGAACAATGAGTCAGAGAGGAAAGGAAAAGCAAATGGTGGATTTACTGCAAAATTAATAACTGGAGTGTCAAAAGATTTGTTATGTTCTTCAAATAAGATAAACAAGCGCACTTGTGCAGTAACAAAATTAATGTTGTTTTTTAGTACACTACACTTATGCAAAGAATGTATAAAGTATAGTCACAAAAAACATGTTTTTTTCAAAAAGAAACTGAAAAAAATTAAATTACCGTTTAAAACTTAAAAAAAATGCATTTAAAAAAAAACATTAAAAAACACGTTTTTAACGCGTTTTTGCATTTTTTTTCACTTTTTTCATTTTTTGTACTGTTTTTATCCACATTTTTTTCTTCATGTATTTTTGGGTTTACACAGGACAAAAGTTCATTGCAGCTTAAACCTTAACAGCATATTGATGATGGCAAGATTCTTCTATGACAAACAGGAATGTGTCAGGATTAGATAAAGGAAAAGTCCTATTCTTCTTCTCTACTAGAACAGAGACCAAGAGTCCCGCTGGAATTATCATGCGGCCTGTACTTACAAGCTACTATAAAAGTCCTCAATTTCTTTGCAAACACTATGCTAACATCAACTACACCAGCTCCATCCCCTCCATCCATTGCACAGATGTCTTCCAAAGCTTGTATGCTCAAATGCTTGCTCGCCTGGCTGACCGGCTTGCCATCTTTCAGATAGGTTCAACTTTTGCATCAAGCTTTCTCCAGGCTATCCGCTCCCTCAAGCATCAATATCAAGAACTTGCAGTAGATATTGCGCATGGGACAGTGAATCTACAAGTCACTGACACAGCAGTTAGAGCAGCATTAAGAAACGCTCTAACCCCTGACCTAGAAAATGCAGAACACATAAGGAAGGAATGTTCAAGTGGGGATTTTCAGGGTATCATAAAGAGGATTTGGCCAAATACAAAATTCCTGAATCTTGTAGTGACAGGATCAATGGCACAGTATATTCCAAGCTTGAACTTCTACAGTGGGGACTTGCCTTTGGCCAGCACTGCCTATGGATCATCAGAGTGCTTCTTTGGGTTAAACTTATACCCTTTTACTAAGCCTGAAGACATTGCCTACACCATTATGCCTAACGTGGCCTACTTTGAGTTTTTGCCTATCAAGCCTGCAGATGATATTGGCCAGATAAGTGCAATGCAAGTGGTGGACCCTGTGGATTTGGCTCACGTGGATGACGGAAAAGAGTATGAGCTCATTGTGACCACTTACTCTGGTAAAATTGTATATAGCTTTCTTCAGTCATATGGCTGTGTGTGTTCTGCATTTTCCTCTATGTATTTATGTGCAAAGTGCATTGCTATCTAGTCTTGGGGCCAACAATATCGAGAATTGGTGGATTTCATAAAACATGAATCATATGAGAGAGTGTCCTTTAGTTTCAGCAAGATTTGACCAGACACACATCCACAAAGAAACACACGCACAAAGACACATATAATAACTCTATCATGACCTCCCTAATGTTCCCACTAGCTGAGGCTTTTGGCTGTTTTACGTTTAAAATTTTAAATGTACATGCCCAGGCCATTGTTCTTCTGCCAGGTGCGGACAATTTGACTATGTTTCCTTTCCGGAAAATAGGATTTATTGAGTATAAAGTATTTATAACAATTTTAGGCTGTTTATTATGAAATTTTACAAGAACTTTTATGCACTTCATGGTCAAGCAATCTAACTTTTCTCCTGGAAACATTTAATGGTGTAAGTAATAGAGAACCCTCACTGATTTACAATCTTCTTTAAGCAAGTTAACAGTATGGATATAATGCTTTAATTGTTCTGTCGTACAAAATATGTTAGGGCCAAGAGTTTGATTCCTAAAGCTAAGGTTTTCATTAAATTATAAAAATACCAAAGCAAGAGGTCCACCATATTTAACATAAGTTATGCTATAGATGGATCGGATGAAAATCATGTTAAAGCATGTCTGGATTTGCCTTGAACATAAATTATGAGACTGATCTCTCCTCTCTCTTCGCAGACACACGCACACACACACACACACAACTGTGTGTGTGTGTGTGTGTATATATATCGGTACATTTCAAAGTCAAAATACTGATTAGCTGTTACTATACATGACACCTTATGAACTGCTAATAGTGTTGACCAACCATCTCTAAGTAGGATCACTTTTTTATTGAAAAAAAATGACTGCCGTCCATTGGTGAGTTTTTTATGTTCTGTTTAATAAGAAACACAAATTTAGATTAGTTAATTTTGATATGTATGTATGTTTCTGAAAAAGTGAAAGCATTATGGTTGTTCATTTTTGCAAAAAAGGTGAAGAAAGCAAGTGTTTTGGCTGAGCTAATTCGATCTATGTTTTACCTTTAAGAAAATAAGCATTGATTAATCAAATACAGGCTTAAATTTGAGAAAAAGTTTAATTACGCTCACCTGGAAATGGCCCAACTAAAATGCGTTAGGCCAAGAATAGCCAGTTAAACTCAATTAGTGGTCTTTGTGTTGCAGTTTGATTACCAGCTTGGTAACCATGCCTGTCCCCATACCGATGGCAAATTTCACAGTTTCCGTCTATTGGGATGTGTAAATGAAATAATCTTCAACTATGGAAAGTAACTTTTGGAACAACCACACGCCCTTTTTTCGAAACATTCTCCATTTTTTTTTTATGATCTGCTTTATAGATGTATTTTTTAATCATATTCAGGAGATGAACTTATATAGACAGATAGAGGTGTCAAATCAATAGCTAGAGGTGCTTCTGCGTGCCTACTACAAAGCAATAGGACCATTGGAGATCAAGCTTGTGAAAGGTGGCGCATTCCTTGAAGTAATGGACCATGCTATAGCTAGAGGTGCTTCTGCTGCACAATACAAGTCTCCTAAGTGAGTAAAATCTACTTGGATGCTGGAGATATTGGAGGCGAGGGTTGTGTCAACTCATTTTAGTCCAGGTCTTCCAAGTTGGTCGCCTTGACCACAGCAGAAGATGGCATTATATTTCGTCTGCTCGTCTGCATGTGTTGTACTTGTACACAACTTTCTGGTCCTTCTATCTATGAATGAACATGGACATGTTCCCTTCTTAGCCGCGCACACATATGCACATATAAGAAAACATTCAAACTACTGCCCACCAAAATGGTAGCCACGTCCGTTCAGTGACAGAGCTTGCACAGCTTCATATTTAAAGCTAGAACGAGAAAATGACTAAAAACGTTCAAGCTCGTAGGGGACAGCCTTAATTATGGTTAGGCAGAACCCTTTGACTCTTTTTATTTTTTATTTTGTCTATTTTTAATTTCGATTTCATTTCATAGAAATATATATAATATAAATATCATTTAATTTCAATGAAAAGTAGCAGCATTAAATGCTTTGGTGACACATTTTCTGTATTTTAAATTCAATTCTACCTTTTACCAAAATCCACTTGAATACCTTACTATTTTGGCAATTTGTTAAGATTATAAATTTTTAATATTACCAATATTAAAAATTTATAGTTAACATTTTCTTATTATTAACATAAAGCCATTAGTCTATTTTTTTATTTAAAGAAAATATTTATAATAGTTATTTTTCCAAAATTAATTTTAATAAAACCTCAAGATGCTAAATTTCATGGTCACTTTAAGTTTTTTTTCAGAACATTGATTGTACAAGCATAAAAAAACATATCTGCAAATAAAAAGAATAAAAAGTAGAAGCATCTTTCTTATGACAGTACTAATTTGTTTGAACTATATGCATGCCTGTGCACTTTAAAATAAAATTTCTGTTCCATCACTGCTGCCACGGCGATCACCCATCTTTCTTTGCCAAGGATGAGTCCCACCTATATGACCAGAGGATTGTAAATAACAAATACACACGTACACACGTATATGGGTTTAACCAGATTTTCACATACTTTTCTCTTATTCCTTCCATTTTTTTCATTTGTCTTTTACAGAACTATTGCAGTCCATCCCAAGATTAATGATCCAAGGTTGGACTAAAAAGGACTTGATCCCACTGTCAGAGAGGAGACTGACAACTGTACTGTCTAAATCATCGACATATACCTATACGATTGAAATGATTACCGCTACATCCCTTGAAAGTAGATACCGCTGTCAAGCAAGAAAACGAATATTCATTTCAAAAAATGCTACAAATCTAATCTCTAGGACACCTAACATATTTTTTCTTGCTTTACCAAAAGCCCAGCATTCAGATTCTCTTTCTCTTGGTAAAGTTTGACCGGAATTATCCAACTGTGATGTTCTGGAAACTTCAAAATAAACCTGTACAATATAAGATCATAGTTTGAGAAACAAATCAAGCCAGATCTACATTTGCATGAAGCCCTTGCAGGAACTAATCCCTCTTGAGCTCCAGTCCCCTAACTCTAATCTGAAGTGGAACTAGCCTGTGTAATAAAGAATCCGGAATGCCCAACCTGCAAAAACATGAAGAAGCTTTCGGCAAACAATGAATGCAAAGTGCATTCCTCAGAAATTTATAGGATGCAAAACCAACCAACTCAATGAAAGATCATAAAAGGTTGCAAACTCACATACAGCCATCTAGACACTACAGGGACACAGGAAAAACAGGCAGCTTTCTAAACCCTTTTTTCTTTGGTCAACTGGTTGAGAGAGAAAGAGAGAGGCCTCATACATTATTCCGGGTGGTCATCGCTCATCGTCAGCTATTGTCAATCGAGAGAGAAAACGAGTGCCTTGACAAATTGCAGATCTTTTCACATCCTGACTTGTTCGTTTAGTATCATTTAGGAGGATGGCAAAACTGAAAACCAACGTAAACATTAGCACATATAGAGCAAGCCAACTGATATTGGGAGCAACACAGCTTGAAATTATGATATGTGGACTCTTGGAGATAAATCAAGTTCCTCTCAAATGGATTGGCTATGACCAAATTATAATAGGAACGTCCCAAAGATCTGTTAAACCCTGGTCTGGAACCCAATGACATATCTCATGCCGGTTTTTTATATATGCAGCTTCAATTCACTCTATATAGCCACACAGATTCCTGATCAATGATTTCACCAATTAACATATTCAACGTTTGCATCTAGCTACAAAGGTGTTTCAGCATCATCCTTCTGCCCACATGCTAAAAATATGAGGAACAATTTACCTAATAACATGGTCTCCTCAGTTTGGGATGTTCACATTACTTAGTACATGACATAGATGGAGAATGGTATGATGATGACAATAAGCATGGGAAGTGATACAGGCCTGCCTAGGGGTCTGTCGAGAGCCGAGGAGGAGTCGGCAGTCACGGGCGCTAGACAGTTGGCTACACCCGGGCATACTGCCGAAGACAGCCAGCCGCAGCACCAGGCGAGAGGCAACAGTGTCGCCGAGTGCCGAAGGTGGTCTGGCGGGGCCAAAGATGGTGCCGAGAGGCGCGAGGCCATGGGCGCCGAGAGAGAGCGGAGAAATGAGAGCGCCGGGCGCTCACGCCGTGCGGGCAAAGAGCCCATGGCCGTGGGTGAAAATGAGCGCTGTGAGGGTAACCGTTTGTTTGCTCTAGTTGTAACAGGTGGTTCTAGCGCAAGGGTGGTCAGCCGCGGCCTACAGCAGCAAGATGTGCAGGATGTGGCCGAGGGGTTGATGAGCGCAGACGGTCCAGAGCAAAATGAGGCTATCCCACTCACCCAGGCCGAAGATGTGGAGAGCGCTAAGGAGCTCGAGTAAAGTGAGGTTATCTTCCTCACCCAACCCGAGGCACACGTTCTCGAGCGAAGTTCAGAGGACCCAGTACACCTGGTTCAATGAGAGGGGTTGTGTCCTGCATGAGGGCGGACTGTACCAGAACAGGGAAGCAGCGTCTGGACAAACTGGACCAGAACAGGGGGTGATCAGGTGTTCAGAACAGGTTCTGGATAGGAGCAGTATCTGCAGAGACAAACAGACCGTGACTACACAAAGTAGACAGGAACAGGGAGCAACCAGATGTCCAAAACAGTTTCTGGACAAATAGGAGACACAGTCACTCACAAGAGGGACAGAGAACGTTCAGAAGTTCTGGACGGTTCCAGGAGAGGGAACCGAGACGATCAGAGAGAAGGCCACCTATACCGGTTCTAGGTGAAGTGGGTTTGGACCCAGACGGGACTACACGGTAGCAACTCAGGCCGAGGAGTTGACCTAGTTTAGATCTAATAAAGTTGACCAAATCGGTCAAACCGAGTCTATGTACAGTTTTCTATGCTTTGTCTTAGTTATGTTTTTGTTGTTGTGTCGAGATGAGATGTTCTGTCGAGATGAGACGTTCTGTATTGGTTCACTTAAACTTATAAAAGCTTAGCATGCAATCCTATGCAGAGGATGCCGAAAATTAATAGAAGTTTGAAAGTTCGTTTTCTCTCCCGTGAGGGACTGGTTACCCTTGGTGTCTTCACAGCCGCCACCTGAAAATTCGTCGGAACCTCCATCTTTGTGAGCCGAGTGCTGGAGTTGTTGTCTACGTTGAGCTTAATAGTCAAGCAACGAGAGAAATGGCGTCGGAGGCCATTACCGGAAGCTGGACTGCGTTTTCTTCCTCCATTTTATCAGTGGAATCTGACGCCATGCAACTCCTTTAACCACGGAAGGCTGAGAGGTGGTGATCGGTGCTAGGAGGAGCATTGGACGTGTCTTCACTAAATACAGTGAAGGTTTACCTACTGCATTTTGATATCTAGAGGATCATTCCAGGTTAGTGTTGTCCGATCTCCACAGCACTAGCTGGTTTGAGCGTTGTGTTCTGCATTGGTTGCGCCATCGCTGCTGACACCCTTGGTGATTCTCACCGTTTGAGATTAACACCATTGGTAGATCGAGTGAAACCTCCACTGAGAAGGATCAATGAAATGGTCGGTGTTGTCTTGCTCGATTTTCTGAAGAATTGAATACGGTTCATCCTTATTTCGAGTTGGGGTGAGCTGATTGTGGATTCAATCACCATTTCCTGTTGCTGGTGTGTTAATCTTTATCCCTTATACCTGCAACGAGGAACCGAGGAAGATCAAGAGGGGGAAACGACCATTTCTGTTCACTATTCAATCTGCTACTCGTTGTTGCCCTATTTGCTGCCCACCATTGTTTGATCAGATGCAAATCTGAAGAAATCTGGAGCTTCTTTTGACAAATGGATGCTGGGTTCACCTTCCCAACATCCCTACGGAGCTTTTGAACTTGATTTGAGTGAAATCTGTTCACAAACGAGTGAGATATCCACACCGGACGGAATCAGGCGGAAATTGGCGATGATTTCTTGTGTCCTCCACCAGAACGGTGGCAGCGCCCCCAAATTCGTCCGAAATTGGGGAAAACCACGAAGCTGGTGATCTGCCTTTCTTGTGATTGATTCCCACATCGTATTTGATCTATTCCTGATTGATTAATCTCGAGAATGTGTTTTGATTTGCTGGAAATGATCTAAAATCGAGCGAGAGTCTTCAGCCTGCTCTGTTCTTGTTCTGACCAAGCTTGTGACCTGCTGAAAGAGAAAGCCCTCAACGAGTCTCCCTTAGAGATCAAATTTCGGTCTGGTCTTTTGGGAGTCCAATCTAGGGTGTCTCGGCAACCTACAGACCGATTTTTAGGATTTTTAGAGATTTAAGTGATCTGTGGTGATTTTTGGAAGATCGATCAGTCCTGTAAACCGCAGTCAACTCCCCTGGTTTCTACCTGAACAGAACTAGAGCATGCGTCAGATTTGCATCTTCCAGAAGAACGAGCTCACTGTAGGAAACTCGGATTGCAGCCAAATTTGGAGCATCCCTTCATAACCATTTGAGGAAGCTGTTGTCTAAATTTCAAACCAATCGGAGCTACGAGTGATTTTTGGAAGATGACCTACCCCTGCGAACTGCAGCCTGTGGCCCTGTTTCTCACCCGAGCCTGA
Source organism: Nymphaea colorata (assembly GCF_008831285.2). Classification (NCBI taxonomy): domain Eukaryota; kingdom Viridiplantae; phylum Streptophyta; class Magnoliopsida; order Nymphaeales; family Nymphaeaceae; genus Nymphaea; species Nymphaea colorata. Next base: position 2,683,285 of record NC_045145.1, read on the forward strand.
AGATTGCGACAGATTGGGATCTTCCAGAAGAACGAAGTCCCTACAGGAAACTCAGATTGAAACCAAACTTGGGGCGTCGCTTCATAATTACCAGTGTAGATCACTCTTCAACATAGTAGTGGTTGATGAACCAGAGACCAGCTCTAGTTCAGATAGTGATTCCTCCTCCAACTCAAGTTCTAGTTCCTCGTCTGATGAGGAAATCCAAGTAAAGAGGAAAGGTAAGAGAGTTGAGCCTAGTGAAACACGAAAGGAAGAGACCTCGACCAAAGAAGAAAAGACAGAAGAGGCCGAATCTCTACATTCTATCCAGGATCCCCACAATGCTAACGCTATGCGTGTCCTTGGCCGCATTAACGGCCAAAAAGTCTTGATTCTGCTCGACAGCGGAGCAACCAACAATTTCCTCACCGAGGAAGCCGCTGAGAGGTGCAAGGTCACCCTCACTGAGAGCAGCCCACAGACTATAATCGTGGGAGGGGGTCATAGGCTCAAGTGCATACATGAGGGTAAAGGCATAGACGTCAGCATCAAGAAGAAGAATTTCAAAGTGGATTGCTTAGTCATTCCCTTGGAAGGAGTTGACTTGATTCTAGGTATGCCGTGGTTCCTGACTTGGAAGGATATTCGTTGGGATGTAAAGAACTTTGCTATGACTTTCATCCCAGAAGGAGAAGAGGAGTCGATTACACTTCAGGGACTTGCTAGCTCCACGCGTCCCAAAGCTGCATTGCGGTCCATCCAGCATGAGCAACCTGCCTGTTGGGTACTTACATTGGCTACGGATGTACCAGTATCTGAAGAGAAGGTGGAAGAACCAATTCCACCAAGAATTCAAATGGTCCTAGACCAGTTTCCAGAAGTTTTCGATGAGCCCAAAGGCCTACCGCCAAAACGGGCATATGATCATCGTATCGTCCTTGTACAAGGTACAGAGCCTGTTAATGTCAGGCCGTATAGGTACGGGCATAGCCAGAAGGCGGAGATCGAATGCCTAGTCAAAGAGATGCTTGAAAGCGGCATTATTCGGCCCAGTTGCAGTCCTTTTTCTTCACCCGTTCTCTTAGTGAAGAAAAAGGATAACACTTGGCGATTCTGCATAGACTACAGGGCGTTGAATGAGGTGACCGTTAAGGATCGGCACCCCATACCTGTAATTGACGAACTTTTAGATGAGTTGGCCGGCGCCACAATATTTTCAAAGATTGATCTCAGAGCCGGTTATCACCAGATTAGAATGTTCGATGAAGATGTGTTGAAGACAACTTTCAGAACACATGATGGGCATTATGAGTTTCTTGTAATGCCCTTTGGCCTGACCAACACACCGGCTACCTTTCAGCGGTGTATGAATGATGTGTTCAGAGCTCACTTGAGAGACTTCATCCTAGTGTTTTTTGATGATATACTCATCTACAGTAAGGACGAAGAGCAACACCAGAGGCATCTGGAAATCACTCTAGGCATCCTTCAGGAGCACCAATTTTTTGCGAAGATGTCCAAATGTAGTTTTGGACAATCTTCCATCGGATATTTCGGGCACATTGTGTCATAAGAGGGGGTTCGGGCAGACCCCGAAAAGTTGCACGCCATGGAAAAGTGGCCCCTGCCTAAGGACCTCAAAAGTCTACGAGGCTTTCTTGGATTGACTGGGTATTGCAGGAGATTTATACAGGAATACGGCATTATCGCTCAGCCCCTTACCCAAATGTTGAAGAAGGGAGCTTTCTCTTGGACTGAGAAGTCGAGAGTTGCCTTTGAGAAGCTTAAGGCAGCTCTAATGACCGCCCCAGTACTTACTCTCCCCGATTTCTCCAAAACTTTCACCATTGAGAGAGATGCGTGTGAAGTCGGCGTTGGAGCAGTGCTAGGACAAGATGGTCATCCCATCGCATATATGTCGAAGGCCTTGACTAGCCGGGCCAAACCCCTCTCTACATATGAGAAGGAGTTGCTTGCGATCGTCATCGCGATGGAGAAGTGGCGTCCTTACTTGATTGGACGCAAGTTTATCGTCAGGACTGACCAGAACAGCCTAAAGTACATGTTGAAACAGCGTGTGTCTACCCCCACTCAGCAAAAATGGCTAGCAAAGCTCTTGGGGTATGACTTTGAAATAGAGTACAGGAAAGGTCCTGAGAACAAAGCAGCGGATTCTCTTTCCCGCTTGACTGAACAGTTGATGACTTCGTCTGTGGTGGAAACAGACATCTGGAATCGATTAGCCCATGACCAGTAGAATGATCAGTCTCTTAGGCTAATCAAAACTTCGGTTCAGCAGAACCCCGGATCCATACCCTTGTAGTCAGTCAAAGGGAATCTTTTGTATATGAAGGACAAGGCTGTAGTCCCTCCTAACTCTGGGCTCAAGCAGGAACTTCTGCAACATTTTCATGATACCCCTGCGGCGGGTCATGAAGGGGTCGCTAAGACCCTCAGACGGATCAAAGCCCAATTCTGGTGGCGAGGTATCAAGGCGGAAGTACAAGACTATGTGAAAAAGTGTGTAGTCTGCCAGAGGGAAAAGTACGAGGCAATCAAGCCTCCAGGTCATTTGAACCCTCTGCCTATACCAACCAAGCCATGGACTGATGTCACGATGGACTTTATCGACGTCATGCCCCGTTCAGAAGGAAAGGAGGCAGTGTTAGTTGTCGTGGATCGGCTCACGAAGTATAGTCACTTCGCCCCCTTGCCGAGATTATACCAAGGGCCACTTGTGGCCAACGTCTACCAAGAGTATATTGGCAAACTGCATGGAATGCCAGAGTCCGTCATTTGTGACCGAGACTCCATTTTCCTGAGTGCATTCTGGCAGGAATACATGAAGAATATGGGTACGATGTTAAACTTTAGTACCGCCCACCACCCTCAAACGGATGGGCAAAGCGAAATTATCAACCGGTCTTTGGAGACCTACTTACGGTGCTTCGCATGTGAACGACCATCTACTTGGGTGAAGTATCTACCTTGGGCAGAATGGTCGTACAACACGAGTCTTCACTCGTCTACTGGCATAACCCCTTACGAGGGTGTTTATGGGTTTCCTCCTCCAGCAATACCGAGGTATGAAGGAGACACGGCAGAAGATGATGCGGTGGACTGTAAATTGCGCACGAGAGAAGAGGTTTTAGAATCCCTCAAGCAGAATATCCTCAAAGCGCAAAATCGCATGAAGCAAGTGTATGATAAGGGCAGGAAAGACCTGGAAATTGAGGTGGGCGACTATATGTGGCTTAAGAGGTTGCCTCTTAAGCAAAAATCCTTGATGAGTCAGCCCTATTCTAAGCTGTTACCTCGTTACTATGGACCCTATTCGGTGATTCAGAAGGTAGGGAAGGCCGCGTACAGGCTTGGTCTCCCAAGAACAGCGTTGGTACATCCAGTCTTCCATGTTACCAGGCTTAAGCCTCATCAGGATGATGTACCCACTTTGATTGAGCAGGTACCGGATAGTTTGCCAACTCCCTACCGTATTCTCAAGCACAGGTAAGTTCAACGGCAGGGGAGAACCAGGCATGAGGTGCTCGTAGAATGGGAAGGACCTGACAGGGGTAATTTTTGGGAAGAATTCGGGTCGATCGTTCTTCATTTTCCCTCTTCCAGCGCTCGAGGACAAGCGCAAGGTAGGGAGGGGGAATCTATTACAGATCAAATTCCAGGTCCTGACCCAGTAGAGACCGAGCAGGCCGAATCCAGTCGGCGGAAGAGGAAAGCGTCAGAGTTATGGGCTCGTTCTCTACGGCACATGGAAGTCTGTCCCAAGGAGGAGGATTTTGCACCAACGTCAGTTGCAGTGGGAAGAGTGGGAGGCGCAGCTGGGTCAGAAACGGTGCTTGAACAGGGTAAGTCTCAGGGTGTCTTTGGTTCCAGTGTTGGTCTCACCGAGCTAGTAGAGTCTAACCCAAGTGAGTCTGGTTTACGAGTCCCTTGAGACTAGCCAAGACCAAAGTCTTAGGCAAATGGTTCAATCAAACCTGACCGAGCCCTTGCATCCAGCAAACCGAAGTGAGGGCGGGTCCCCTCACGAGGTCCCCACCTTGGGCTCCAAAAGGCTCAGGGGTTTGAACCTTTTATTTATGCGTTGGGCACTAGGCCCGAGTTTGTTTATAAGCATTTTAAGTTAGCAAGTAGGTTGTTTTCAACAAGTTTCGAAATAAGGACCTAGCCTAGCGGGTTTGTGCTTGGCGCCATTTCTAATTGGGATTTGGGTAGAGATCTAATCTGGATTGTGGATGGATCATTTAGGAAAAGTATATATTTTTTTGGATCTAGTTGGTGCCTTCTTCTCGACCACGGTGAAGTTGAGAGACCGCCATTGCTAAAGGGAAGGTTGAATCCGATTTAGGATTCAACATCGACGGCTAAAAAGGTTGGTTTATTGATTTTAAGTACTTCTTCGTGAGTTGTGTTGAGATTGATCTAAGGGAAGGGCTTGTCGGCATCTTAGCTTTGCCCTTGGCATACCCAAGGTTAGAGCCGAGATTGACGGCTTAGTCACCTTGTAGATCTTCTTTTACACGTCTCGGAGGAGCCTTGTAATTGCTAGACTTAGCTTAGCCAACATTGCATGAGTTGTGACGGTAGTAAGAGCCCCGACTTCAAGCTTGAAGGCTTCGGACTCTTCCCCTTTCCCTTTCGGTCCAGCAGGTTAAAATCAAGCTGTTTCTCAAGATCTGGCCGTGGAAAGCCTGTACAAAAAGGCTAGCTAGAATCGCCCAGTCAAGAGCTACGCAATACTCAACTTCGGGCCAATTCCGACGGTTGAGTTGCGAGATTAGTTCCTTGCTGGTAATCGGCTGTACTCCGGCGTGTTCAGCAATTTCCGGCATCCTCCATAGATTCCGGCGTCTTAGGACATTCTTGTCCTCGTGTGTGTAAAAGCCTGTGTTGAATTAAAAAGGGCAAATTGGTCTTGGGGAAGTCGCAGCTCAAACTAGACCGCTTTTCCTTCTTGGTGCGAGCTCACTTGAAGATCAGCTTGGACCATGTAAGTTCAATCATCTCTGTTGCTTTTGCCACGTGTCACCCATCCACCCATCTTCTCCAGCTAGAGTTCCAGCTGGCCCATCGTGTCCTCCTTCCGAAATCATCCAAGACCACGTCCCCCTAGCTTTTAGGACCCCTTGACGCCACCTCGCCCACCTTCCCTTTTACTAGGTCTTCACCCTGAGTCGCAGGCCACTCCAGCCGCCCATCTGTCCACGTGGCAGCATCCCCTTGCTCACGATCAGGTCCTCCTCCAGCTCGTCATCCACCTTTTCCACCTAGCCCTCTCGGCTTGCCACCTCACCCACGCTTGCCCCCACTTTGCGCGCCATTCCCCTCAATCGTGCCCCTCCTTTTCCTAACTTTTATCTCAAGTCCCTTAGGACTCGTCCAACTCTTGGCCACCTCTCCACTATCCTTAACCGCAGCCCATCGTGGCCCTTCATCTCGTTGACGTGTCACCATCTCCTTGCACTAGAGACCCACTCGAGCCACCTAGCCTCCTTATTCTTAGGCAGCCCACTTGGTCCGAGCCTAGTCCTAAGTCCACTTGACTTAGTCTATTAGCTCGACTAGGATCAATTAGTTCAACCCTAATCCAGTTAGACTTGACCGAACCTCTTTGATAGTCAACCCATCTCCTCGTTTGACCCAAACCGACTTGACTTAACCCCTCTTTCGCACCTAAGCCCTCTTATCCCTCGGCCTACCCCAGCCCGAGCCATCTCAACTTGACTCGCCTACCCATGGAGCCCCGCCAGTCCAAGCCAACCCCAGCCTTAGCTAGGGACCAGGTTCAGCCGGCGACGCTAGCGCCTCGCTAGCGACCCTCGGCCAGCACCTCGGCCGCGCTCCCTCCGCCGTCGGACATCTGCCGATGCCCGTGGCCGAGCCACTTCGGATAAAAGGCAGGTCGGCGCTGCCGCTATCGGCATTCGCCCCCCTCGTCCTGTTCGCGGCTTCTCGTTCACTCTCCCGGCGACAGGCGGTCGCCCTCTCTTCTCGGCACCCGGCAGCAGGTGGCTGCCCCGGTCGGCATTCCTCATCTACCCGTCTTCCGTCAGCAGGCGGCATCCCGGCCGCGTCCTCAACGACAATCCGTTGCCATCCTCTCGGCGCTCAAGGCGACAGCAGGTCGTCTTCTTCTCGGCGCTCCGGCAGTAGGTGACTGTCCAGGCAGCAATCCCTGTCGGCCCGCAGCTCGACAGCAGAAGATTGGCTCGGCCATTTGCCCGCAGGTCTTCGCCCGACAGCCAGCGGCTGTTCCGGCCACGTCCCGCCGACGTCCACCCAACAGCAGGAGGGTGTCCAGGCCGCGCGCTTCACGCCGGCCCGTAGCTGCATTGCTCGGGGATCGGTCTTCACCCCGTGGCTTCTTCGGCTCAGCCAAGGCTAGCCCTTGGCCGGTAAAGTCCTTAGTCTCTCTCGTAGATCCAGGGAGGGTGATCTTTGCTTTCTGTTTTAGGAAACCATCTAGTTTCTTTTCGTTGTTTTTTTAGCCCAAGGCTTCGGCCTAGCTCCTCACTGTGATACCTCGAGGGCCCTCTTGCCCGAGACACGATCACAAGGAGTAGACCACCCATTTGTTCGTTAGAGTAGTTTGCGTGGATGTATGGTTTGTATGAGTGAGCTGTGAGTGTTGCTCTGTATCGCTCGCGTTTTTACAGCCTGTAACCCACTGTAGTTTTCTATAGTAGGTCTTGCCCGTAGTTAGGAATTTGAGAAAAGGGAATTCCGCACCGGTAATTCCAGTCCTAAGGGTTTTGCGTCGGGGTTTGTCCGGCCAGGTAGAATTAATTGTATTAATTTGCCTTAGGATTTTGGTTTCTGGAAGTACTCAAGAAGGTCTTGGGACGTGGCCAGAACAGCCGCCGGCTGTCGGGCGAAGACCTGCGGGCAAATGGCCGAGACAATCTTCTGCTGCCGAGTAGCGGGCCGACGGGGATTGCTGCCTGGACAGTCGCCTACTACCGGAGCGCCGAGAAGAAGACGACCTGCTGTTGCCTTGAGCGCCGAGAGGATGGCAACGGATTGTTGCTGAGGACGCGGCCGGGATGCCGCCTGCTGACGGAAGACGGGTCGATGAGGAATGCCGACCGGGGCAGCCACCTGCTGCCGGGTGCCGAGAAGAGAGGGCGACCGCCTGTCGCCGGGAGAGTGAACGAGAAGCCGCGGACAGGACGAGGGGGGCGAATGCCGATAGCGGCAGCGACGACCTGCCTATTCTCCGAAGTGGCTCGGCCACGGGCGTCGGCTGATGTCCGACGGCGGGGGGAGCGCGGCCGAGGTGCTGGCTGAGGGTCGCTAGCGAGGCGCTAGTGTCGCCGGCTGAACCTGGTCCCTAGCTAAGGCTGGGGTTGGCTTGGACTGGCGGGGCTCTATGGGTAGGCCAGTCAAGTTGAGATGGCTCGGGCTGGGGTAGGCCGAGGGATAAGAGGGCTTAGGTGCGGAAGAGGGGTTAACCTAACTAGTAGGTGGGCTTGGTCGGGTGGCTTAGTGAACTCTTTGAAAGGTTAAGGTGAGGTTCGGTCGAGGAGACCTCGGTAACCGAATAGGGTAAGGGTAGGTCAAGAGGTTGAGCTCGGGTGAAGTCGGTTGGCTGAGTCACTCGAGGTGAGCTCGAGTCAACTAAGTGAGGCCTGATAGGGCTCGGGTTGACCGAGTTCCTAATGACTGAGAGGTGTAAAGTCAAGTCGGTTTGGGTCAAAGAGGTTCGGTCAAGTCTAACTGGATTAGGGTTGAACTAATTGATCCTAGTCGAGCTAATAGACTAAGTCAAGTGGACTTAGGACTAGGCTCGGACCAAGTGGGCTGCCTAGGAATTAGGAGGCTAGGTGGCTCGAGTGGGTCTCTAGTGCAAGGAGATGGTGACATGTCAACGAGAAGAAGGGCCACGATGGGCTGCGGTTAAGGATAGTGGAGAGGTGGCCAAGAGTTGGACGAGTCCTAAGAGGCTTGAGCTAAAAGTTAGGAAAAGGAGGGGCGCGATTGAGGGGAATGGCGCGCAAAGTGGGGGCGAGCGTGGGTGAGGTGGCAAGCCGAGAGGGCTAGGTGGAAAAGGTGGATGACGAGCTGGAGGGCGACCTGATCGTGAGCAAGGGGATGCTGCCACGTGGACAGATGGACGGCTGGAGTGGCCTGCGGCTCAGGGTGAAGACCTAGTAAAAGGGAAGGTGGGCGAGGTGGCGTCAAGGGGTCCTAAAAGCTAGGGGGACGTGGTCTTGGACGATTTCGGAAGGAGGACACGATGGGCCAGCTGGAACTCGAGCTGGAGAAGATGGGTGGATGGGTGACACGTGGCAAAAGCAACGGAGAGGATTGAACTTACCTGGTCCAAGCCGATCTTCAAGTGAGCTCGCACCAAGAAGGAAAACCGGTCTAGTTTGAGCAGCGACTTCCCCTAGACCAATTTGCCCTTTTTAATTCAACACAGGCTTTTACACAGACGAGGACAAGAATGTCCTAAGACGCCGGAATCTATGGAGTATGCCGGCAGAACACGCCGGAGTACAGCCGATTACCGGCAAGGAACCAATCTCGCAACTCAACCGTCGGAATTGGCCCGAAGTTGAGTATTGCGTAGCTCTTGACTGAGCGATTCTAGCTAGCCTTTTTGCACAGGCTTTCCACGGCCAGATCTTGAGAAACAGCTTGATTTTAACCTGCTGGACCGAAAGGGAAAGGGGAAGAGTCCGAAGCCTTCAAGCTTGAAGTCGGGGCTCTTACTACCGTCACAACTCATGCAATGTTGGCTAAGCTAAGTCTAGCAATTACAAGGCTCCTCCGAGACGTGTAAAAGAAGATCTACAAGGTGACTACGCCGTCAATCTCGGCTCTAACCTTGGGTATGCCAAGGGCAAAGCTAAGATGCCGACAAGCCCTTCTCTTAGATCAATCTTAACACAACTCACGAAGAAGTACTTAAAATCAATAAACCAACCTTTTTAGCCGTCGATGTTGAATCCTAAATCGGATTCAACCTTCCCATTAGCAATGGCGGTCTCTCAACTTCACCGTGGTCAAGAAGAAGGCACCAACCTTGCTGTATTGTTGTTCGAAAGGGGAAGAAGCCGTGGACGAGGGAGGGATCACCGCCGGTTTGGAGGGAGATCCGCCGCAAGCCTTCTTTGCTTGAGTATCCACCGGAATATCTCCGATGCCCGAAGCCTTCAATGGAGGAAGAAGCGTCATAGGCCAAGGGGACGCGAGAGGATGAGAAGTATCCACCGGAATATCTCCGATGCCCGAAGCCTTCAATGGAGGAAGAAGCGTCGCAGGCCAAGGGGACGCGAGGGGATGATAAGTACCACACTCTCACGCTAGAGAGAGTCGATGATTGAACGTAGAAGATGGAGATTCGCCTCTAGAACGAGGGAAAGAGAGACAAGCCTCACACGGAGGAGAGAGAGCACAAGCTCGCAAATGACCTCTATTACATAAAAATTCATACAAACAACTAGATCCAAAACAATATATACATTTCCTAAATGATCCATCCACAATCCGGATTAGATCTCTACCCAAATCCCAATTACAAAGCACAAACCCGCTAGGCTAGGTCTTTATTTCGAAACTTGCTGAAAACAACCTACTTGCTAACTTAAATTGCTTATAAACAAACTCAGGCCTAGTGCCCAACGCATAAATAAAAGGTTCAAACCCCTGAGCCTTTTGGAGCCCAGGGTGGGGACCTCGTGAGGGGACCCGCCCTCACTTCGGTTTGCTGGATGCTAGGGCTCGGTCAGGTTTGACCGAACCATTTGCCTAAGACCTTGGTCTTGGCTAGTCTCAAGGGACTCGTATACCGGACTCACTTGGGTTAGACTCTACTAGCTCGGTGAGACCAACACTGGAACCAAAGACACCCTGAGACTTACCCTGTTCAAGTACCGTTTCTGACCCAGCTGCGCCTCCCACTCCTCCCACTGGAACTGACGTTGGTGCAGAATCCTCCTCCTTGGGACAGACTTCCACGTGCCGTAGAGAACGAGCCCATAACTCTGACGGTTTCCTCTTCCGTCGACTGGATTCGTCCTGCTCGGTCTCTACTGGGTCGGGACCTGGAATTTGGTCTGTAACAGGTCCACGCCCGGTTGGGCTAGAAAATCCTAACCAAGAGCGCCCTAAATTCCCAAGACCTTCTTGACTACTTCCAAAAAGCAAAATCCTAAGGCAAATTAATACAATTAATTCTACCCGGCCAGACAAACCCCGGCGCAAAACCCTTAGGACTGGTATTACAGGTGTGGAATCTCCTTTTCCCAAATTCCTAATTACGGGCAAGACCTACTACAGAAAACTACAGTGGGTTACAGGCTGTACAAACGCGAGCGATACAGAGCAACACTCACAGTTCACTCATACAAACCATACATCCACGCAAACTACTCTAACGAACAAACCACGCCCAACAGAAAGCAAATGGGTGGTCTACTCCTTGTGATCGTGTCTCGGGCAAGAGGGCCCTCGAGGTATCACAGCGAGGAGCTAGGCCGAAGCCTTGGGCTAAAACAACAACGAAAAGAAACTAGATGGTTTCCTAAAACAGAAAGCAAAGATCACCCTCCCCGGATCTACGAGAGGGACTAAGGACTTTACCGGCCAAGGGCTAGCCTTGGCTGAGCCGAAGAAGCCACGGGGTGAAGACCGATCCCAGGGCAATGCAGCTACGGGCCGGCGTGAAGCGCGCGGCCTGGACAGCCTCCTGCTGTCTGGTGGACGTCGGCGGGACGTGGCCGGAACAGCCGCCGGCTGTCGGGAGAAGACCTGCAGGCAAATGGCTGAGACAATCTTCTGCTGCCGAGTTGCGGGCCGACGGGGATTGCTGCCTGGACAGTCACCTACTGCCGGAGTGCCGAGAAGAAGACGACCTGCTGTCGCCTTGAGCGCCGAGAAGAAGACGACCTGTTGTTGCCTTGAGCGCCGAGAGGATGGCAACGAATTGTCGCTGAGGACGCGCGGCCGAGATGCCGCCTGTTGACGGAAGACGGGTCGATGAGGAATGCCGACCGGGGCAGCCACCTGCTGCCGGGTGCCGAGAAGAGAGGGCGACCGTCTGTCGCCGAGAGAGTGAACGAGAAGCTGCGGACAGGACGAGGGGGGCGAATGCCGACCTGCCTATTCTCCGAAGTGGCTCGGCCACGGGCATCAGCTGATGTCCGACGGCGGAGGGAGCGCGGCCGAGGTGCTGGCCGAGTGTCGCTAGCGTCGCCGGCTGAACCTGGTCCCTAGCTAAGGCTGGGGTTGGCTTGGACTGGCGGGGCTCTATTGGTAGGCCAGTCAAGTTGAGATGGCTCGGGCTGGGGTAGGCCGAGGGATAAGAGGGCTTAGGTGCGAAAGAGGGGTTAAGTCAAGTCGGTTTGGGTCAAACGGGGAGAGGGGTTGACTATCAAAGAGGTTCGGTCAAGTCTAACTGGATTAGGGTTGAACTAATTGATCCTAGTCGAGCTAATAGACTAAGTCAAGTGGACTTAGGACTAGACTCGGACCAAGTGGGCTGCCTAAGAATTAGGAGGCTAGGTGGCTCGAGTGGGTCTCTAGTGCAAGGAGATGGTGACACGTCAACGAGATGAAGGGCCACGATGGGCTGCGGTTAAGGATAGTGGAGAGGTGGCCAAGAGTTGGACGAGTCCTAAGGGACTTGAGCTAAAAGTTAGGAAAAGGAGGGGCGCGATTGAGGGGAATGGCGCGCAAAGTGGGGGCGAGCGTGGGTGAGGTGGCAAGCCGAGAGGGCTAGGTGGAAAAGGTGGATGACGAGCTGGAGGAGGACCTGATCGTGAGCAAGGGGATGCTGCCACGTGGACAGATGGGCGGCTGGAGTGGCCTGCGACTCAAGGTGAAGACCTAGTAAAAGGGAAGGTGGGCGAGGTGGCGTCAAGGGGTCCTAAAAGCTAGGGGGACGTTTTCTTGGACGATTTTGGAAGGAGGACACGATGGGCCAGCTGGAACTCGAGCTGGAGAAGATGGGTGACACGTGGCAAAAGCAACGGAGAGGATTGAACTTACCTGGTCCAAGCCGATCTTCAAGTGAGCACGCACCAAGAAGGAAAACCGGTCTAGTTTGAGCTGCGACTTCCCCAAGACCAATTTGCCCTTTTTAATTCAACACAGGCTTTTACACAAACGAGGACAAGAATGTCCTAAGACGCCGGAATCTATGGAGTATGCCGGAAATTGCAGAACACGCCGGAGTACAGCCGATTGCCGGCAAGGAACCAATCTCGCAACTCAACCATCGGAATTGGCCCGAAGTTGAGTATTGCGTAGCTCTTGACTGGGCGATTCTAGCTAGCCTTTTTGCACAGGCTTTCCACGGCCAGATCTTGAGATACAGCTTGATTTTAACCTGCTGGACCGAAAGGGAAAGGGGAAGAGTCCGAAGCCTTCAAGCTTGAAGTCGGGGCTCTTACTACCGTCACAACTCACGCAATGTTGGCTAGATTAAGTCTAGCGATTACAAGGCTCCTCCGAGATGTGTAAAAGAAGTTCTACAAGGTGACTATGCCGTCAATCTCGACTCTAACCTTGGGTGTGCCAAGGGCAAAGCTAAGATGCCGACAAGCCCTTCCCTTAGATCAATCTCAGCACAACTCACGAAGAAGTACTTAAAATCAATAAACCAACCTTTTTAGCCGTCGATGTTGATTCCTAAATTGGATTCAACCTTCCCGTTAGCAATGGTGGTCTCTCAACTTCACCGTGGTCGAGAAGAATGCACCAACCTTGCTGTATTGCTGTTCGAAAGGGGAAGAAGCCGTGGACGAGGGAGGGATCACCGCCGTTTTGGAGGGAGATCCACCGCAAGCCTTCTTTGCTTGAGTATCCACTGGAATATCTCCGATGCCCGAAGCCTTCAATGGAGGAAGAAGCGTCCCAGGCCAAGGGGACGCGAGGGGATGCGAAGCACCACACTCTCACGCTAGAGATAGTCGATGATTGAACGTAGAAGATGGAGATTCGCCTCTAGAACGAGGGAAAGAGAGACAAGCCTCACACGGAGGAGAGAGAGCACAAGCTCGCAAATGACTTCTATTACATAAAAATTCATACAAACAACTAGATCCAAAACAATATATACTTTTCCTAAATGATCCATCCACAATCCGGATTAGATCTCTACCCAAATCCCAATTACAAATGGCGCCAAGCACAAACCCGCTAGGCTAGGTCCTTATTTCGAAACTTGCTGAAAACAACCTACTTGCTGATTTAAAATGCTTATAAACAAACTCGGGCCTAGTGCCCAACGCATAAATAAAAGGTTCAAAACCCTGAGCCTTTTGGAGCCCAGGGTGGGGACCTCGTGAGGAGACCCGCCCTCACTTCGGTTTGCTGGATGCAAGGGCTCGGTCAGGTTTGACCGAACCATTTGCCTAAGACCTTGGTCTTGGCTAGTCTCAAGGGACTCGTCAACCGGACTCACTTGGGTTAGACTCTACTAGCTCGGTGAGACCAACACTGGAACCAATTTTTCTGGAGAAGTTCTGTATGTGATCCATGCAACAAATATCTTTTGTTCTTTTGTTTTGGACTTGAAAAAGGAAAGAAGTCCATCAATCAAGGGTAAGTGTTAAACGCTGGCCTCATTTTGCTGTCATTACTGATCGTCCATCAATCAAGGGTAAGGTCTAGAAGGATATGTAGTTACTATTGGTCCTCTTCCTAGAACTAGATCTTATTAATTTAGGTACTCATAGCTTGCATATGATCTTTTTCATCCTAGCTGCATGTGTGGCTCAGATGGAGACCCTAACTGTCATAGCTAATCTTCCTTCGTTGTGTTAGTGATTTGAGAGAAAGAAAGTGAAAAGATAGAAAAAGATGTACATATACATGTACGTACTATCACATATACACGTATATGAAAGTTTATAAAAAAAAGGATATTAATTTGAAGAAATAGAGAGATATATACATATACTATATATATATATATATATATATATATATATATATATATATATAAGAAATTTATAGGTGAAGACATTTGACTTAAAAAGAGAAATAAAAGATTATAGCAAATGAAAATAGAACACACACACACACACCTATATATATGTGTATTCATATGTTATGAAAATTTGTAAAATAAAATGTAGAAATATTGAAAGAGAGAAGGACGAAGAAAATCATCATGTATATGTGTATAACATGCATATATGTATGTGTCTTCATAAGATTAAACATCAAGAAATAACTTAAAACATCTGACTTTAAGTTTTATGTAGGCCGGAGAGGAACTTGGGCTCATGCGAGAGCCTAAGCTAGGTCTCCAAATCCTCATTAAAGAGGGTTCTTTCTTTTGAAAATCTTTTGAAGAGCTTGATTTCAAATATTTTTATATATGAACATAAAACATAATTATTTCGTTTGTTACAAAGGAATATATTTCTTCTACCATTGGGTATGGAAGAAAATCAAACTACATAATAAGACACTCATTATGATTCTTAATTGGGTGATTAAAAAGAAAACTAGACACAAGAATGACATGAGAATGCATATTTACTTGTATATATTTGTGAGGGTTTTTCTCGAGTTGGACAAGCCCTAACCTCAAAATTAACATAAGAATAAAGAGAAGAATCTCAAACCACACCCCTCATTGTCACCGTGCATTCACATATAAATAGGAAAAATTAATCAAGTATGCATGAATAATATCTCAAAACAAAGCAACATTCAAGAAAAGAGAGACCATGTTTTAATCATAAAATGAAATATTATCTCATCTTCTCATGCTCTCAGTGCACTCAAGAATAGCTTCTTGACTCCAAATAGGAGATTTGAGACCTATCTCATATGGCCATAGGAAGAAGAGAAGAAATAAGGAAAAGAAATGAAATGAAATATTGGTCATGTACCTCTAATGATAATGGTTTGGAAGAGGAATTCATACTTCGGAAGATCTTAAAGTAGTTGCCAGTGACTACGGATATTGCTGGAAAAGCAGTGCCTTTCATTCGATGGTCTATTTGAGATGCCGAGGAGAGACAACAACAGGGTCGGCAACGCTGCTCGGGCGCCTGACTGCTTCCTGTTTGTCATAGCCGATGGACAGCAGCAGCTACTAGAGGCTGGAGCTCTCCTCACAGAGCTTGGATTTGGATGCACTTAAACTCGTTGGAGTCGTGAGATCTTTAGGTACGTCGTGCAGTCAATGAGAGAGTGAATCAGAGATGGGTGTGGGTCGCAGGGGATGCAGAATAGGTACTGTTCCCATGGTAGTCACCGGTTTTGTTTACTGAGACTGTCGAAGGACAGGGGCAGCTTCACTATGCAACAAATTTCTGCTCCCAGTATGGATTTGCACAATCTATGGCTCATATGCCAGGAAGACGGAGAGACCACTCTTGCAAATATCCAGCGAAGGGATCCGGAGATACGGCCCATTGAACAGAGGTATGTTCTGCTTTAGCAGGGCATCAGTCTCAAAAATAGGCAGTCGTAAAACGTGCTGTTTCGGTCGACTCCGGCCACTTCTCTGATCGAGCTTCGGTGTGTTGGTACCAGAACACATTGGCGAAGCAGTCAATACAATATCTCAGTGATTGGTTGTCAGAGGTGACATCGCCACCCAGAAGAACAGTCACTGGAGGTGGAACTCTCTGCCTCGTGCGAACAGGGGAAGGATTATGCAAGAAGCATACCGGCGGCAGGAGTTCTGATGATTCCGGCCGGTAGGAGTCACAGCACCGGTCGAGCTTGGGCTTGTCAGAACTGTAGAAAATCGAGGAACCGGCCTCAGCACTTGGAGTTTGAATGACCACCAGAGTAAAGAACGATGGAAGAATAAACAGATCTGCCGAAAGTCACTTGCGTGAGAAACAAAGAGCTTGTTTCAAGCTTAAATGCAGGGCCGATTCATATTCGAATCGACCAAGGATTACTCAAAGGGAACCATGGGACGATGGTGATGTTGTCTGGTCCGTCGCTTGCCTTAGAAAGCCTAGAGCAAATGCCGGTAATCAGTGAACTGGTGACGCCAGTCGATGAAGAGGCTAGAAGGGGTGTGAAGTGATCGGAGTCGCTATGGTTTTAATTTCTTATTTGCCAACTTTATCAAAATGTAAACTCAAGTAATAACCCAATATTGAAATCATGCTTGGTGGTCTATCTCATTCCATTTTCAAAACACTTTTCCCTTTTTACAATAATCTTTATGACAATCTTATAAATAAAAAATCTTATATGTATGTGGTGGTAGGAATGTTTTTAGATGAATGTCATGGTATGAATGAATGATATCATTCTAATCATGTAAGATCAATGCATCTATACATTCACATTCACTTAACATCTCAAATGATCACAAGCACATCTCTAAAAGAATTTAAGCAAAATGAGATGGAACTCAAATTAGGTAGTAACCGAATTAGAGCAAAATGTTAAATCTACTTAAAGTCTTAAGAGAATACCAAAATGAGTTCTAAAAGTGATCTTCAAAGGTTTTCAAAGTTTTTCCAACTCAAGATTTCCCAAATCAAAATGTTTTACACTCTCAAATGATTCTTCAAAACTTTCTCAAAATCTTGAAACATTTAATCTTCAACATTTTTTCGAACACTACACCACATTTAGAATCAAAATGATGTTCAAGGCAAAACAAAATGCTTCAATAATAAAGATATCCCTTTGATTGATTACCCCGGTAAAAGCACCAGAAATGGTCAATCCTCGTACCAATGGGCAAGTCCCTTTTCGTCTTATTTAAAACAAAACCTCATTTTTCTGGAGCACTCCAAAAACAAACCAAAAGATTTTTGCGGATGCGAACACGAGGTCACGATCCTAAGAATAATTTTTTTCTCATTGTTTCTAATGTGTTATTTGTTTAGGCATTCATGTTGCTTACATTTGTAAGTGACCAATATCTTACAAATTTAGAAAGCACGTTAAAATTGTTAAACAGTATGCTGCATGTGTAAACATGCACACACTACTATGTGCAATATTTGTTGATTAGTATATTTAATGTAAAACTAAATTTCTTTTATGCTAAGATATGTTTTAGGGTATTGAACTCTTCATGACCTCCCTCAACTTAATAATTTGTTTCATGAATTAGCAGAGGAGGGCAGCTATGAGGTTTCAATGGTCATTGTAGGTGGGAAGGCATGAAAGCGGAAAAGGATGAAGGAGCTGAAGCTAGAGCTAATGTCATGATGAAATTATAATTTTTTTGTATAGTTTGTTTAATTGTAATGATTTTTTAATCATGTAAACATTTTATTGTCAATTATCAATTTCATCATTTTTATTTAATGACTCTCTCTCTTCATATATATATATGTGTGTGTGTGTGTGTGTGTGTGTGTGTGTCACTCTTAGGAACTGTTGGAGATATCGTTCCTAAAAGTTATATATGAGTTATTAGGAATGGTCAGGGTGACTGTTCCTATACATAGGTTCAAATGTAATTTTGATTGCAGCATTTGGGAACACATATTATGGACTGTTTCTAATAAGTCATTATTAGGAATGGCTGTGACTGTTCCTAAAAGTACTTAGCAACACCGCTTTTGGGAATGTCATAGGAACGATCCTACAGCCATCCTAATTACTTTTCGGAATGACTGTTCATACATTTAGGAATGAAAGGCGTCCATTCCTGAAAGTATATTTTGTTGTTGTGAGTTCACTTTGGAAGAAAAAACTATGTTCTTTCACATTGACTATGTTCATTCAATGCAAATGAACCAAGGATTAAGCATGGGAATTGCACGAAGTGGTTCAAATCTTGCTCAGCCCTGCCCCCAAGCCTAAAGGATCTGGCCTCAGTTCAGCTTCTCAAGCTTGAGAATTGATTGGTCAGTTTACTCAAACTTGTTCGCTATCTATTTGCATTTATACATTTTGATCAGGAGGTTTTGCAAAAGAGTGTTCTGCAACACCAATCATGGCAGAAAATTTTCCTTGACAGACGTATATAACATCCCAAAACGCTCATCTGGCTACCAAAGGGCTTTCGTCTACCATCCTGACATCCTATAAAATCTCTTGAATCTCAAAATATGGATATGATTACTGCAATAATACATGATGTTTGACCAGAAAGATATGGAGTACGGCAATCTCATCTGTGCTGGTTTGGAACTAGAAGGAATGGAAGCAATAGGCATTGTCATGACTGCGCTTAATTAGATTGCAACATTGCAGAACTATATTACATCGATTGAGAGGCAGAACCATTTCCAAGGATTACTGAATATGAATGAAGTGAAACCTACAACCATGATGATTAGCAACACTTTTTTCTTTTAACTTAAAGCAAGAATGGTTTGTTTGCTTCAGGTTGTTTGATTTGTAAGAACGCCAATTAGCCATGGAGAGACCTTGTTAGGCTGTTGGCTATCAGAAGCCCTACAACACAATAAAAAAGATAGAAACTAGAAAGAGAAATTTCAAGGGGAAGGCCCACAAGTAAAATTTTCAGATTCCTAATATTTTTATTTTAAATTAAAATGCAAATGATTTGCTTTCTTTAAGTGATTGATCAAAAAAGCATCAGTCAGTAGGAGAAACCTTCTTGGTAGGTTGTTGCCTACCAAAAGTTCCTATAGCACTATGAAACACAAACCAGGTAGAAAAAGCAATTTCTAGTGAAAGGCCTCAAGCTGTTGTGCCACTAGCCTTCAAGGACACAACTGCTTCTTCTAAAAGCCTAAAGGGGCATGGAACATCATGGAACAAATTCTTATGAAAATGCTGGGAAACTAAAGATCTGAGCACAAGATCACATGTTATGAAAGATGTATAAAATGAACAATTGACCATTTATGCAAGGGACTCCCCTTTGCAAGAGAAGTTCCAGGAAACAAATCAAAATTCATATATGCATGCACTGAGAGGAAAAATCACGTACAGACAAATGAAGATGACCATAATGTGTATTACTTAAATAAATGTGGAATAACAACAATGCTTATTCACTAGATGCCTAGGACACCATTAGCATCTCTTCCTTATCCTAGATGCACCCTTGCTTGATGCCAAGAGGGTGCCCAATGGTAGCATGTGCTAATACTAATCGGTAATCTATTGTTTTATATTTAGTACACAAAACCTTAACCCAAAAAATGAAGGGATATGTAAAGTCTTTTAAAGAGACACCTCCTGCAGTAAAAGCTTGCAACTTTATGCATCTTTGGAATTTACAGAAAGGTATGACATTTCATTTTGCAAGGTATAGCTATTCAAATGTTTTTGTAGGCTATATATAAAGACCCAATTCTCTTTGTAAAATCTAATCTCATTCTCTTCAATATAGTTTTTAGTGCATTTGTGTGTAAATCTAAAAAAAAAATCACCTACCCTTTTTCATACTTTTTATTGGATATTTTAATTTTCTACTACATTAATTAGGATGATAAAACTAAACAAGTGGTATCAAAGCAAAGTTGAAAAGGACTGCATTGGTAGTGATGGTGAATGTGAATAACTCAAATTGTCAATCTTTCTCAACTTTAATGGTGCAGGCTAAGACTGTTGGTGTACATATCAAATTGAAGACACAGTTTACCTCATGAGAACTTTAGGAGATCAATGAAAGAAATTATAAAAAATAAGGAGATGATAGAATTCTTGCATTATAGATATTAAAAAAATCAAGGACAACAAGATGAATGACACAAAGGCACTTCTAGGTATGTAGCTTGGGGTAAGCCATGCTATCTTTCCTTGAAACATAAACACAATTGAATATCAACGAATACATGGCCTATATATGGGATAAACAAAGCCAACATGATGGATTACATAAACTAATGTTACTATTGTGTGAACAAGAAAATTTGAGGAGCCAAGGATTGATCATAAAGACAAATTATATCATAATCATTTTATGTTCCATATAATCTTTAATATTAGTATCTAATATTACTTAGCTTGCTCACTTTGGTGATAGGTTTAATGATTCATTCAGTGGCACTTGTCCCCTACAATTTGGCACTACTTGTGATTGGTTAGTAGCTTCATTGTTCATATTGGTGATGAAAATAAAGCTTCTAGTGCAAGAACCAAAACTCCACTTTCCTTCTCCATGGATTTCTTTATCACTAGAGTCGGTTTCATAAGAATAACCACACATCATGAAACCTACCAATAAACAAATTGTAAGTAACATCAGAATTCCATACATATGGCGAAAGAAAGTATATATTCCTTCAACAAAAAAACACTCTTGCATTTGCATAGATGTGTATGGCAGACATTAAAACTGGCATAGCACAAATGAGCCAAGTAATACATATTGCAAGGAAAGAAGCACATCTTAATAGAAAGAATTCTTCTTCTTTAACTAATGGACACTAGATGATTTGCCACTAAGAATATTTCTTTTATTATCAAATTACTTATTGGAGTTCTGAAACAATACCTTAAATTTCTAATCACTTACAAGCACATAGGATCAACATATTTTCTAAATCAACCAATCATTTAGCATCACTGCAAATTATTCTTACATTGCTATAGGTGGTGCACATTAGTATGCCCAAACCAACTTTTCCTTTGGAACATAGTATCTTAGCACAATCCTTATACTGAAAAATTGAAAACTTCAAATCTGGTACATTTTAAATGTACATGCCCAGGTCATTGTTCTTCTGCCAGGTGCAGACAATTCGACCAGCTTTCCTTTCAAGAAGATAGGATTTATTGAGTATAATGTATTTATAACAATTTTAGACTGTTTATTATGAAATTTTACAAGAGCTTGTATGTGCTTCATGGTCAAGCAATCTAACTTTTCTCTCGGAAACATTTAATGTTGTAAGAGATATAGAACCCTCATTGAATTACAGTCTTCTTTAAGCAAGTTAACAGTATGGATATGATGGATTAATTGTTCTGTCATACAAAATATGTTAGGGCCAAGAGTTTGTTTCCTAAAGCTAAACATAAGTTATGCTATACATGGATCGGATGAAAATCATGTTAAAGCATGACTGGATTTCCCTCGAACATAAATTATGAGACTGATCTCTCTTTCTCTCTCTTTTCACATACACACTGTGTGTATGTATATATGACAGCTTCCTAAAGGTAAAACATAGATTGAATTAGCTCAGCCAAAATACTGAGTAGTTGTTCCTATACATGACAGCTTTTGAACTGCCAATAGTGTCAACAAACCATCTCTAAGTCGGATCATTTTTTATTGGAAAAAAGTGACTGCCGTTCGTTGATGGGCTTTTTGTGTTGTGTTTAATAAGAAACACAAACTTGGATTAGTTAATTTTAATATTTATGTATGTCTCTGAAGAAGTGAACGCATTATAGTTGTTCATTTTGCAAAACGGATCAACTTCCTGGTGAAGTAAGCAAGTGTTTTGGCTGACCTAATTTGATCTATGTTTTACCTTTAGGAAAATAAGCATTGATGAATCAATTACAGGCTTAAATTTGAGAAAAAGTTTAATTGCGCTCACCTGGAAATGGCAGAACTAAAATGCGTTAGGCCAAGAATAGCCAGTTGAACTCAATTAGTGGTCTTTCTGTTGCAGTTTGATTACCAGCTTGGTAACCTTGCCTTTCCCCATGACCGATGGCAAATTTGACAATTTGCGTGATTGCGTCTATTGGGATGTGTAAATGAAATAATCTTCAACTATGGAAAGTAACTTTTGGAACAACCACACGCCCCTTTTCGAAACATTCTCCACTTTTTTTTTTGTGATCTACTTTTTAGATGTAGTTATTAATCCTATCCAAGAGATGAGCATA
Source organism: Nymphaea colorata (assembly GCF_008831285.2). NCBI lineage: Eukaryota > Viridiplantae > Streptophyta > Magnoliopsida > Nymphaeales > Nymphaeaceae > Nymphaea > Nymphaea colorata. The sequence continues at coordinate 2,704,999 of NC_045145.1, forward strand.
TATAGATAGATAGATGAAGCCATGCAGACAAGGGATTAATGTCTTTTCCTCATTGCTCACGAGATGAATTTCTTTTCCTCGTGCCACACTAGGTCTTTACCGATATAAAATTGGGGACGTACTAAGAGTTGCCAAATTCTACAACAAAGCTCCCCAATTCCACATTGTTGGTCGGAAAAATGTTTGGCATTGATACGGACAAGACGGAAGAGACAGAGTTACAGAAGGCTATAGCGGCAGCTGAACTTGCTCACCCTAGGCCACATAATGCAAGAGTTCTCGACTACACTTGCTATACCGATGTTAAGACGATTCCAGGGCATTATGTTATTTACTGTGAACTTTCTCCAATCGATGACAGTGAGAACTCTTCATTCTCACGGGTAATCGACCAATGCTGTCTCACTATCGAACAGTCACTAAATTCTGTTTACAGATCTCTGCATGCCTACTACACAATACAATACGGGTAATAGACCATTGGAGATCAAGCTTGTGAAAGGTGGCGCATTCCTTGAAGTAATGGACCATGCTATAGCTAGAGGTGCTTCTGCTGCACAATACAAGCCTCATAAGTGTGTCAAATCTACTTGGATTCTGGAGATATTGGAGGCGAGGGTTGTGTCAACTCATTTTAGTCCAGGTGTTCCAAGTTGGTCGCCATGACCACAGCAGAAAATGGCTTCAATAGGATAAGCTCAAGTTCCTGGGAGGAGATCTACGTGCATTATACTTTGTGGTGCTTGTATCAATAAATGAACATGGACATCTTCCCTTCTTAGCCGCGCACATATATGCACATATAAGAAAACATTCAAAATACTGACCACCAAAATGGTAGCCACGTCCGTTCAGTGACAGACCATGCGCAGCTTCATATTTAAAGGTATAACGAGAAAATGAATGAAAAATGTTCAATCTCGTTAGGGACTACTTCAATGATGGTTAGGCAGAACCCTTTAGCTCTTTTTATTTTTTATTTTGTGTATTTTAAAATTTACAATTCATTTCATAGAAATATACATAAATATAAATATAATTTAATTTCAATGAAAAGGAGCAGCATTAAATGCTTTGGTGACACAAATTCATAGTTAACATTTTCTTATTATTTACATAAAGCCATTAGTTTATTGTTTTGATTTAAAGAAAATATTTATAATAGTTATTTTTTCCAAAATTCATTTTAATAAAACCTCAACATGCTAAATTTCATCGTCACTTTAAGATTTTTTTTTTAGAACATTGGTTGTATAAACATAAAAAAATATATCTGCATATAATAAAAAGAATAAAAAGTACAATTACCTTTCTTATGACATTATTAACTTGTTTGAACTATATGCCTGTGCTCTTTAAAATAAAATTTCTGTTCCATCACTACCGCCCACTGCTACCACGTCGATCACCCATCTTTCTTTGGCAAAGATGAGTCCCACCTATAGCGCTCTAGTGAGATGACAAATAACAAATACACACATACACGTGGGTTTAACCGATTTTCACTAAGGGTGGGCATCGGGCCAGGCCGCCGTCAGGTCGGCTCAGCCTGGCCCAGTTGGGCCCAGGCTCGGGTTGAGAAAAATCTGGCCTGGGCCGGGCCCAGGCCCGATAGTCCCGCCCGGGTCAGCCTGGCCCTGTAGGCCCGTTTAGGATTAAAAATATATATTTTTTAATTTTTTTTGTTTTAATAATATATATTTATTATTAACAAATATATTTTATATTTAAAAAATATTTTATAATTAATTTTTTTTTTATTTTTAACTGACCGGCCCGGCCCAACCCAGCCCGATGCCCACCCCTAATTTTCACATACTTTTCTGTTATTCCATCCATTTTTTCATTTTTCTTTGACAGAACTATTGCAGTCCATCATGGATCAAGGGGGGACTAAAGGACAGTTGATCGCACTGTAACGAGGAGACTTACCATTGAAATGATTACCGCTACATCCCTTGGAAGTGAGGATGAGACTGAGAAGCTATAGCGGAGAGAATTGTCCCGGAATAGATAACGCCGCCAAGCAAAAAAAAGAATATTCATTTCAAAAAATGCTAGAAATCTTCTCTCTAGGACACCTAACATTTTTTTTCTTGTTTTGCCAAAAGTTTTGACCGGAATGATCCCAGTGTGATGTTCTAGAAACTTCAAAATAAACCTATGTAGCATAAGATCGTAGTTTCAGAAAGAAATCAAACCAGATCTGCTGTTGCAAAGAAGCCCTTGCAGGAATTAATCCCTCTTGAGCTCTAATCTGAAGTGGAACTAGCCTGCGTACTAAAGAATCAGGAATGTCCAACCTTCAAAAACATGAAGAAGCTTTCGGCAAACAAAAATGCAAAGCGTATTCCTCAGAAATTTGTAGGATGCAAAACTAACCAGCTCAATGAAAGATCATAAATAGCAGCAATCTCACATACAGTTATCTAGTCACTACAGGGACACAGGAAAAACAGGCAGCTTTCTAAACCCTTTTTTCTTCGTCCAACTGGTTGAGAGAGAAAGAGAGATGCCTCTTACATTATTCCGGGTGGTCGTCGCCCATCATCAGCCATTGTCAATATATAGAGAAAAGGAGTGCCTGACATTGGAGCTCATTTAGGAGGATGGAACAAAACTGAAAACCAACCTAAAGTCACAACACAGCTTGAAATTTTGATATGTTGGTTCTTGGAGATAAATCATGTTCCTCTTAAATGGATTGGCTATGAACAAATTATAACAGGAACATCCCAAAGAGCTGTTAAACCCTGTCCCCAACCCAATTACATATATCATGCTGGTTTTTTATATACGCAGCTTCAATACAATCTATATAGCCACACAGATTCCTGATCAATGATTTCACCAATTGCCATATTCAACGTTTGCATCTAGCTACAAAGGTGTTTCAGCATCTTACTTCTGCCCACATTCTAAAATATGAGGAACAATTCACCTAATAACATGGTCTCCTCAGTGTGAGATGTTCATATTACTTAGTACATGACAGAGATGGAGCATGGTATGATGATGACAATAACCAAGGAAAGTCAACACGTTTTCAAGAACTGCATGCACAACAACAAACATGGGTATTGGCTAGGGCTCTTTCCATGGCCGATAAATTAGTTTTCCATTGCCAAAAATATATTTTTGGCAATGACCTATACCGCAACGATTGCTAAGTGTCACCCTTGACATAGGTCTTTCTTTCAAAAGCCATTGGGCAAGGGCTGAGCCATTGGGAAAAAGTTTTTCGGCATGACCATATATTTTGTTTGCAACAAGAGTGGCCGTTGCGAAAAAACTTTCTGGGCACGGTTCCATATTTTATTGGCAACAAAAGTAGCCGTTGCAAAAAATGGCTACATCTGAAAGTAACCAATAATATGGCGCTAAGCATTACTACTTGCATAAACTTTCCAGTCGCAGCACTATATATATATATATATATATATATATATATATATATATATATATATATAGTGAAAGTTTCATAAATTGAAATTTAGTGAATAAAAACTATCTAATATTATTAAACAACATGTATATAAAACCAAAAGTTTTATACAATATCCAGCTTTAACAAACTCAAATTTTTATCTTATTGATCAAAATTAACAGTTGGTGAATTGCAATCAAGCTCTATTTATCAGCCTTCAAACTGGTATCATGCACCTTCACTGCAACACTTTTATTATCTGCATGAAAGAAACTGAATGAGGTTAATCAATAAACACGAGGAAAGCTGGATACGGTCTGCATTGCCTCACCAGCATCCAGGAGTCCAAAACCCCAAGAAAGTCTGGAAGCAGGTTATATGTTCGGCCCTAGCCCCACTGCATGTTCAAACAAAAATATCAAAATATGCTCATGTATTAAATATTTTAAGTGGTTTGTGTCATCACACTTCACAAAAGAAACCTTGTAATAATACAATTCATAAGCACGAAGATCTTTTTTTTTTTGCTTGGATTGCATATACTTTTCAATGTCAAATTTAAACTATGGACTGCACAAGGTGTCCAAAAAATGTAAGGATATTCATGTTCCAATAGAAGACTTGCAGCTCTACATACAGGTGCATTATATGTAATTATCTAGACAACCTTATCATTTCCAACTTCTTCAATCAACTCTACAAATAATCCTTTCAATACTCAACATTTTTAAATTCACAAAATGCATCTATTACTTTTAGAAAGATTGGGCCATTAGCTGAAGTTGCAATAAAGTTAATAAGTGGGTGTCTTTGAATATCTGTTCAGCTATTAGATACAATTAAACTCCATGTCGCTCCCATGTCAACTTTTATAGCAATTTATCTATTTTATTCTTCTCTTGTTGTAGGATGATGGTTTGAATCTTTTCAAAGCTTGGTTTAACATATCCAGACGTGTTGTTATTTGCCAAAGATGTAACTAGATCCTTCCAATATGGATTTCTAGCTGTATTAGAAGAATGTTCAAGCTTTTCTATCTAATTCTTGTCTTTTTTGTAAAGCAAACGTCTGCTTAATTGATTTTGAGATGTGCCCACCTTTCTTTTTTCTGGCCTTCATATCATATTGTTCTTTCTCTTTCTTCAACTCATTCACACTATCAGTTTTGATCTTTTCACATTTTTGAATACCATAAATTTTTATTTGCAGTAGATGTGCTTTAACTCTTGTATATGTCTCATTGAGCTCCTTTACACAAACAAAACATTCAAAGATTACATTCCCACCACCACCACCACAAACATGAACTTTTTCCCACATTTTTTTACTATCCTAAGGGCAAATTTGCATTTCTGCAATGTCACCGTAGACAAGGGATTAAAATTCAAATGTCTGAGTTTTGTTTGGGTTCCATCAAACTAAGGACCAATTTTTTGCCCATTACCATCGATTAATCAAGTTTATGAAATTCTCGTTCCACATAAGGGGTCAGACGGATGTTTGGGAACCAAGTTTTCTACTGTTGGCTCACTTTGAGGCTTCCACCCTCACTTCATCTCTCCTACTATTACCCTCTACCTCAATGCAGAGGATTTCAGATGAAATCCAGCCTCGGCGTCAAGGCTGAAACATGGTCGATGCAGAGGGCAGCCCTCAACATGGAGTTTTGGAAATGTGGATTTTATTTCCATTCCAACAATTTTTGGAATGAAGTTCCTAAAAATCATTTCAATTCCACAATTTCAAGGGATCAAACTATACCTAAAAGATAGGGTCTAATGAAAACCTACTCTCCATAAACCTGTAAAAAATATATATAACCTAGCATGACCATAGTATGCGTAATTAATATCAATTAATTATAATCAATAATAGTTTCATTGTAAATTCTCTGTTCAGTTGAATGTTGCTTCTTTTGGCAGCTCCGGAACTTGAGGCAGCGAGCATAAAATCATCCCGGTGATTGCCCACCATCATGAGCGTCCGGACTTATATAATCTTCGGATGGCTCATTCCCGCTGTCATGAACAAGTAACAGATTAAGTTGGCATTTTTAGTTTCCTCCCATCAAGTACATATCATCTATTTGGTGAATGAAATGGGTCATCAACCTCTTAGTCTACAAGCATAATTGTACTCTCACAACTTTTTTTCGATGTTTTAAATAGTTTTTTGAGTGAATTTCAAATTGATAAGCGATATGGTGTTGGATTAAGCAATTTCATTCTGATCAAAAAACAAATGTCATCCTAATTGTACGAGATCTTGTATGAAAACAAAACTTTAGTAATATTTGAAGCTATTGCATAAACCAGATATGCGTGGGTTATTCTATTTCAGGTAGACATTTTGAATCAATTTCTCTTTTTCCTTCCATTTTCTCATTTTTTCTTTTTCAGAACTACTGCAGTCCATCCTAAGATTAATGGATCCAAAGGGGGACTAAAAGAGACTTAATCTCACTGTATGAGAGCAGACTTACAACAGTGACTAAATTATCGACATAGACCTATACCATTGAAAAGATTACTGCTACATCGCTTGTATATCATTGAAAAGATTACCGCTACATCGCTTGGAAGTGAGGATGAGACTGAGAATACCACCCGGCCACTAGGGCTGCACAACAAGTCAAGCCAACTCGAGCTTGACTCGTTTATAAATGAGTCGAGGCCACTAAGGCTGCACAACAAGTCAAGCCAACTCGAGCTTACAACGATACTCGAAACAATAAACGAGTCGAGTTCGAGTTTTAGGAACTCGACTAGTTTATACTCTACTCGACTCGTTATTATAAAACCGGTTAAATGTTGAAAGCCGATACACTAACTTATTGAAACCGGTTCACCCCTTTCGAGTTTCGATTGTTTGATTTTTGTCTCTCTCTCTCTGTCTCTGTCTCTTCCATTGACCTCAACCATCCTCACCAGTCACCACCGGTCCGCCGCTGCACCGCACACGAGCATGACAGCTCCATGCCTCCACCATCCAGCAGCTCCACGGTTCCACCGTCCGGCATCCGGCATCTAGCCAGGAGCCCACCGACACCCCGTCGTCCATCTCTTCTGATTCTGCACTGCCATTGGTATCACTGTATCAGGTATGTAACATTTCCCCTCTCTTTCATGTGCTCTCTCTTTGTCTGATTCTCTCTCTCTCTCTCTCTCTCTTAGGTACTCTCTTCATCTCATGACCTCATTCTCACAGGCTCACCGCCACACAGCCTGCCTCTTTTGGGCCTCTGCCTCTTTTTCCACCCATGTATGTATGCCTTTATTTTCTCAAGCGTCGTTTGCAAATAATTTCTTTCCAGCAGCATATTGATTGATGTTCCTGAAATTTTCAGACTGAGAATGCATTTCTTAAGCAACCTAAAGTCTTTCTAAGGTAAAGCTCTTACCTGGATTTAGGTCTTATTCAGTCTAAGTTGAGGCGACCAAATGCACCGTTCTGCGGTACTGGACATAACCATCATCGGGGCTGACGTTCAAATAAGTGGAAAACCAGATGCTAATGTTCTATAGTTTACTAAATTGTTACTGGGGTTTTGGTTTTATAGGTCAATGATGGCTCTTGTCTCTTAAATATGCAATGCGTGATCAACTCTGACGTTCAAGGCCATGATCAGGTACTATATAATCCAATACTTTGTCAATATTTCAAAGGAATGCCGGAAGCTGAAGTGTTGTTATATGTCACTATGTCAGATAATATCTAGCTTTGTCACAAATGGTGCATCTGTTTGGGTTGAGGGTGTTTTGGTAGAAAGTCAAGGATCAAAGCAGGAGGTGGAGCTAAAGGTTGAGAAGCTTGACACAGTAAGGAATCTGAGTGATTGATTTACTATGATTCCATATTTCTTGTCGATTGAATTCATGAATAATAACCGAGGAGACCTTTTACTGCTGTGGTGGTGCAGACTTAAAGTGTATATTCTATGAATCTAATGTCTGTCTGTCGCTTTCAGGTTGGTCAAAGTGATCCATCCTTTCCTATTCAAAAGAAAAAGGCAAGTAGAGAATATCTGAAAACTATTGCCCACCTCCGTCCTCGGACAAACACATTTGGTGCAGTATGTTTGGAAACTTCATTTTATCTTTCATATGTTGGAATTTAACTATCATTTTTTTTCTTTTTTGAGAAGTCAGTTTTTGAATGGCTGATTGGTAAGTGTAAGCATTTTCTTCATTTTTCTTTGCCTCAAGGACATGATAATGGTTGGAGGTGATTTTCTTTTAAATATTGAGTTCTTGCAGGCCTTTGACTTCCAGTTTCTTTTAACACATGAATCATAATTTATTTGTGAACTGTAACAGCATGATCTGTAAGCTTGTGGAACAAGGCCAGGTCCTAGTTTCTACTGTAGGTGAAGGAAGTGACCTTGTTTCCTTGTCAAGATACAGATGCTAATAGCATATCTTCGGTGGTTTATCTTGTTGAATGGGGATGCAACAGATAAACTTCTGATCTTTTTATCTCCTCACAAATCCATATGCAGCTTAGCATGCCAGTCCTGTTAACTGTAGAATGTGGACCTTGTTGATAAAATACTCCTTTCTTAAACAAGTCTGCTGTATGAAGCTGATATTTAAGTTAAGCACTAAGAACTTCGTTAGAGGTTAGTGTAGACTGGTTGTTTTGGAGTAAAACATTGGCAAGGCATTTGAAAAGTGCATATTTTCCTTCTTTTAGAGATACTATTTCCAGCTCCAGAAATTGAGGTCTTCCCGTTATGACTTATTGGCTGCCCCCAATTTTCAACCATGGGATATAGTATGTTTGCATCATGTTCATTAAGCAAAATTAATGTATCTAATTGCAAAATTAGTTTTTTTTCTTTAAATAATGTCTTATTGATGTGGTGGGTTTGTTAGTTTCAACATCTAGATCATGTGATCTTTTGGATGTTGACATCATTGAACCTAGAGATTTAAAAATGAACACATGCATAAACTGCCACCTGTTTCAACATCTTAATATTTTATACATGGATCACCGTGGTAATTATTTTTTCAGTATTACCCTCTATCAGTAAATTACATTCTATCATTTTAGTTAACATTTTTTATGTTTGAGGTTTACTCCAGGCCTTTACTTGACAGTTGGTTTAAAAATTCATAAATGTGGAGTAAAGGCCTTGCACTATCATATGCTTTTTTGTGCACAAAATTTTTTGTATTATGCAGATTATACTTTTCCATTCGTTACTTTATTAGCTTTTAGACCAAGTTATTTCTTTTTTTTGTGCATTTTAATGTTCTAAACACCTAATGTTGCCTTTTCAATGTTTTAGAGAAATATGGGACCACATAAACAAAGTTAGCTTGAATATTCAATATTATGCTCATTTTTGTCTGGGCTGTTGTTCGAAGATCTGGTCAAGTGTCTTTTGCCTGGGCTGATCTCTACTTAATTAAGACAAAGTAAATTCTAGACTTCCAGTTTAGTTTGAAATTTGAGAACTTATGCGAAAAATGCTGGCTATATTTTTGTATGCTGTCAATTTTTTCCAATCCTTGGCCAATGCTATTGCATTTGTTTTTCCTTGTAGACAAAAGTCTATGCATGCAAAAACTAACTGAATGTATGGGAGTGAAACTTCTCAAACTGATTTCTCTTTTTTTCTCTTTCTGGTTCATGATTCAATACTTTTAATCACAATTTTTAATTCTTGATTCTTAATGCTATTCCTAATTCTATGTTCATAAGTTTAAGGGTAATCTACACTTATTGCCATAAATTATGTTAAACGAGTTAAATTACGCCCAAACGAGCTAAACGAGTTAAATGGGTTAAATGAGTTAATGTTAAACAAGTTAATGCCTAAAATGGACATAAACGAGTTACACAAGGTAATCGAGTCGAGCTCAAGCTTGTATTAGGGAGCCCGACTCGAGTTCGAGCTCGAGATTTTTGAGCCGAGTGAAGCTCGAGCTGGGCAAGCTTGGGCTCGACTCGGCTTGTGTGCAGCCCTACCGGCCACAAAAAAAAACGAATATTCATTTTAAAAAACATCTAACATAACTTCTCTTCAGAATCTCTTGCTTCGGGTAAAGTTTGACTGAAATTATCCCAGTCTAATGTTCTGGAAACTTTGATATAAACCTGTATAATGTAAGATTATAGTTTGACAAACAAATCAAAGCAGATCTGCATTTGCATGAAACCCTTGCAGGAATTAATCCCTCTTGATGGCTACGCAAGGGCATGAGAGAAAAACGGTTAAATAACTAACTATTATAAATGTGTATTTATCAATACTTGATTTTAAACAAGTATATTCGCTTGGAGAAATTTATTGGTGTTTGATGGCTAACCGAGGGCATGACAGAAAAACGTTTAAATAACTGACTATTATAAATGTGTATTTATCAATACTGGATGTAATCTTATGATAAGGATTGAGGACATTCAAACAAAGATCTCTTCGCTCCAGTTACCTGACATTAACAAGAAAGAGACATCTCTTCTCACATATTTAGGCATGGCCTACAGACAAACAAGAAAGGTAAGAATAACTTTCTTGTTAAGCACCAAACAGAAACAGTTAAGTGGCAGTAAAACTGTATTTATTAGCCAAAAAAAAAAGGAAGAGAAATCAGATAATAAAATCAATCCACTGTCAGTAAGTGGCACTATGGACTGATCTCATCTGATGCACAAAAGTTAGATAATAAAATTAATCTGCTGCTAGTAAGTGAACCAACACTGTGGGCTAATAATCCCATCTGATGCACAATGCCCTTATCTATATTAAACTTTTCAGTCTCAATCATAGTTAAAGCACAACCTTTCTCTCCACCAATCTGGTGATGCATATCTCACATATAAATTCTGCTGACCATCCGTTTTTAGCATCGGTGTGTGGATGAACATGCTTTTTCTCAAAGGATCTTATCATTTCTCATAAAAAATGCTTGAGTAATTTTCCTTGGGGCATATCCTTTATTTGTAAGATAGAGTGAGATGTTAATCAAATCACTTGTAAATTAGTTCAATACATTTATACCTATTGTAGATTGAAGTTCACTTTGAAGGAACAAAATTTTGTTCCATTACATTGGCTATGTACACTCAACAAAAATGAACTAAGGATTTAGCATGGGAATTGCAAGAAATCATTCAAATCTAGCTCAGCCCTGCCCAAGCCTAAAGGATCTAGCCTCAGTTTAGCTGCACAAGCCTAAGAATGGATTGGTCAGTTTACTCAAACATGTCTGCAATCTATTTGCCTTACACATTTTGATCAAGGGCTTTGAGAAGCAGAGTGTATTGCAATTCCAATCATGGCAGAAAATTTTCCTTGACAGACAAATATAAACATTCCAAAATGCTGGTCTGGCTAAGAAAGAGCTTTTGTCATTCCATCTTGGCATCCTATAAAATCTTTTGAATCTTAAAATATGGATGTGATTACTACAGTAATACATGATGTTTGACCAGCAAGACATGGAGTAGTACAATCTTGTCTATGCCGGATTGGAACGAGAAGGAATTGAAGCAATAGGCATTGTCAAGCATGTATTTAGTTAGATTGCAACATTGCAGAACCAGTTTGCAACAATTGAAAGTCATAACCATTTCTTAGGTTTATTGAACATGAAAGAAGTGTAACTCACAACCATGATGGTCAGCAACATTATTTTCTTTTAACTTAAAGCAAGAATGGTTTGCATACTTCAAGTGGTTTGATTAGTAAGAGCATCAATTAGCCAAGGAGAGACCTTGTTAGGCTGTTGCCTATCAAAATCTCTATAACACTATAAATCAGATAGAAATTAGAAAGGACAATTTCAAGGGAAAAGCCCACAAGTAAAAATTTCAAATCCCTAATATTATTCTTTTAAATTAAAATGCAACTGGTTTGCTTACTTTAAATGCTTTGATCATAAGAGCATCAGTCATCATAAGAGCATCAGTCAGCAGGAGAAACCGTCTTGGTACGTTGTTGCCTACTAGAAGTTCTTATAGCACTTGAAACATAAATAAGGTCAAAAAAATGATTTCAAGAGAAAGGCCTAAAACCATAATGTAATAATGCCGTTATGCCACTAGCCTTCAAGGACACATGTGGACACAATTGCTTCCGCTAAAAGCCTGAAGGGGCATGAAACATCTTGCAACGAATTCTTATGAAATGCTGTAACACTAAAGATCCAAGCACATGATTATATGTGATGAAAGATATATAAAATGAAAAACTGACCATTTACTTCAAGGACTCCCTTTGCAAGAGAAGTTCCAGGAAACAATCATATATGCATGCATTGAGAGGAACAATCATGTACAAACAAGTGAAGATGAACCTAATGTATAATACTTAAATAAATGTGAAATAAAAACATTTTTTTGCAGCTGATACACAACAGTTTGAAAACTAAATTACTTCACAGATATATATTATAAACAATAGGTTGAACAAGTGAAAAATCCAAGCCTAACAAATTCCTAATTTTTCAAAACAAAGATGACAAAGGAGAGTTACATAGAAACTATTGTATTCCTGCTTCATTTTCAACTGCACGTCTTTTTTGATTGCTCATACTTTAATAGGCCCAAGGAACATCCTAATAAAACTATCTATACATCAACCCCACAGTATTAGTTTATAGACTTTATGCATAGAGTTATTCAAATGCCAAAAATCATTTAAATTACATTTTATACATCATAATGGCACATAAAGGTGCACAAGCAATCTACATGTTAATGGGTATTGCTATTTTGATTTGCTTTCAAAATTTTCCTGTTTTCAGGTTATCTTATAAAATCAACCATATAGATGTGGCTTCATGGTTTGTCAGTGAGAATATGAAGGAAAACCAATCACTATTTGTATATTTTCAAGTCTTCTAAAATACTTTTTTTCCTTAAAAACATAGAAATAGGCATGCAAAGAAAAATGAACTGCCCATGGTTATGTCATTGAGTTAACCTAGGATGCTCACTTAAATCAGATATTAGTCATATTAGCCCAGATATAATCATAATTGATTCACATTTACAGAAGTGTCAGGGTTGACTAATTGACCTAGACTTTGTATTTTTCAATGCATCCACTTTGAGTAGCAGTCTTGCAAATCCACACACCAATTGCTTGCACCTTGGTCTTGTCTCATATTCTTGTTTCACTAATGCTTGCTTCAAAGATGCAACTATAAGTTCCAATTCTTTGCATTTCTCTACCAAGATGTGATACTTTTCTTCTATAATTTTGGCTCTTTTGCAACCTCCAACTTCTGCACGTGATGAATGAGGGGTGAGCACATTATCTGTAGAAACACCTAATTCATATGTAGAACACACACATGTGCCTCTGGTTTCATAACTTCGATGGCATCATCTCAACGTAGCCTGACGTGAACTATCAGGCATTTCAGATAACACTTGATTCATTCAGTCCCATGCTACTGTCTATTAAGTAAATAACTTTCATTATATGCATGACTTCCTTTTTCTGCCTCTCACATCATTTGACCCTTGTTTTTTGTTGTCCACATGTGATGATGGATATCTGCAGGTTGATGCTAGTGGAGTTTTTGATATGTGCATGCATTTTTTGTGGCATTTTCTTTATGTCATGAATGTTGATGCAATTTGTGATCGTTTGCATGGGACAGGGCTCAGTCTGCAAGGGTTTTTTTTTTAGGTCATGTCCAGTGGGTTTCGGTTGTACTCCTTAAACCCTTGCGGGCATATGTGACCATTGAACCAAGATGGCATGTAGTAGCTAGGGCTGCACAACGAGTCGAGCAACTCGGGCTCAACTCGAACTAGCTCGAGTAATCTCGACTCGAGCTTGACTCGTTTTTTATACGAGTCGAGTTTGAGCTTAAACATAAACTCAATTATGTGAGCGAGTCGAGTCGAGTTAGTCGAACTCGACTCGACTAAACTCGATTAAGCTCGATTTTACTTTTTGTATGCGTTTTTAAGTTTTCCTTTCTTTTTTTCACGTTTTTAAGTTTTCCCTCTTTTCATTTCTCTTCACCCCAAGCTTCTTTTACCATCTTTATTACACCCTTCATCATTACCCATTTCAGTCAATCAATCATCCTCTACGTTTTCCCTCCCTTTTTCTCTCTCCTCACCCACCACTTTTCTCCTTCCTCACCACGCCTTTCCTCCTCACCCAAGCCTTTCACTACTTCGGGGAAAACATACCGAGGTCCCTGTCCTCTCTGTTTCTGCAATAGGCGGTCCTCAATCTCCTCTTCCTTCTCTCTCTCTCCTTATCCCTTTCTCCCTCGAAAGACCGGGTTAAGAAGAAAAAGGAAAGGAAACGCAAAGACAACCGAAAGAAGGGGCGAGATCTACGATCCCAAAGGGGGGGCCAATGTCATCATCAGGGTAGGATGCCTTCTTCGTGGACGATGCGATGAATTGGTGATTCAGCGAAAACGGCTACAACCATCGCGGCCCTCCCCAGCGCTTCAACGCACTCCGCTTCTCCGACGAATCTAAGGACCCGATCGAAGCCGATGACCGCTCTCCAGCTTTTGGTCCCCGGCTGGCTTCATTCTTCGGAGAAGACGAGTTTCTCGACCTAAACGAGTTTAAACGAGCCAACGAGTCAAGCTCGAGCTCGAACACACTCTCTCGAGTGAGTTTGAGTTAAAGTTGTGAAAATGGTGTCGAGCTCGAGCTGACTAAATATGAGTCGAGCCGAGCTCGAGCCGGCCGAGCTCGACTCGGCTCCTGTGCAGCCCTAGTAGTAGCCGATGCCAGATGCCAATCCGTGATATCCGACACACTGCATTTCTTGTGTTGCTCTGCATAAGGGAAGCTTGTCATATTGTCTTCGTCATAGCAATTGTCCTATTAGCTAGGAGGTTACGTGACGAGTCAGCTGGTAGAGCCCTTCCCCAAGTTATTTATGAATGGAAGTTTTGAGCAGAATGCTGGCTCGAGTATGTCACCCTGCCAGTAGTTAGGAGATTGAACTAGGAAGCCCAATCTTGAGAGTGTTTTTGACTTAATAAACATTCATATCACTTGAATTGTGTTATTGTTTCAAAAGTTCTCCTCCCCTTTTAACTCCTTCTTCAAAGTTTTCAAATTGCATTTTGGAAAGCCAACTTCAAAACTAAACCACTAAACTGGAGATTCATGCACTCTACATAAACCATAGGTTAAATGTTTAAAACTTCTTGTTTTATCCTGCATTCTTTCAGACATAGAACAATTTTTCACTCAATCTGGAGTCCACTCGACATGAACAACGAATATTACTGACATGTGGCATAAAATATGAAATTGAGAGAGATATTTTAACATGGAGCCATTTACTATACAAATATATATGACACCAAATCAAAGTATCCAGTTTAGACCAAGATCTGATTTTGAGATCCAGAGGAAGATCTGGATCTAGAGAGAAAAAAAAAAAAACAGATCTAGATGTAACATTTTGATTTGGATCTGGTCTGATGATCTGAGATAAAAATCTGAAAATGAGATTTGAACCTCAACAATTACAAATCTGGAAATTGATTTTGATATCCAGATTGAAGATCTGAACTGGGTGTGCCTCGATTTGGCTCCCTTTGGGTGGGGTGGGTCCAGATTGAATCAGTGCTTGTGTGACCTGGGCTGAGTTCAGTTGTGGACTTGGCGTGGACATATTGGGCTCAGTTTGAATGCATACTTAATCCTATATTAGGTTCATGTAGCTCCTAACTTAGGTTTATATTAAAATAATGCTTGTATGTAAAAAGAATAGTTTTACCCTAGCAGAAAAATTGGGTTATGTGTGTCATGTGGGCAAGCTGACCACACTAGGACGTGGGTCAGACTCAGTTCTAGGGATGCCAGGTTGTTGGTGAAAATCACATCATTTTGTACCTTCGAAAATGCATTTTTCTAAATTGTCGATTATTAAAATGACTCATTTTACAGTAATGACCCAAGGGTAAAACTGAAAAGCCCCACGCCGGACCAAACTAACTTGGAAATACTCTGGTGAAGTGTATCGGATTGAAACCATGCTAAGAAACTGAAATCGAACTCTTAGATCAATCGGAAATGAGTTCGGAAGTAGATCTCACTGAGAGACATGTTTGGAATTGGAAATCCTTAGTGAACTTATAAAAATGCAATTATGTTCAATTTAGGAAGATTTAACTCGAACCTAAACTGGGGGTACTCAGTCTGCCAAATTTGAGCTCGGATCCTGCCAAATGTGTATGAGTGGCACTACTCTGTCATGACAGTTGCTCTAGAACTGAAAATATAGACCCATAACTAAAAGTAACTCTGGAATACTTAGATTGCACTAAGAGGATCATAACTTAAGCTTGACCAGATTTAACAAGGTCCTTGTGACTTATAAATAGCAGGTGACTTGATTCGATGAGCTGCTATGGTTAAAGTAAGCTGGTTCTGAGCTACACAGAGGTTAACAGGCTAACTCTAACGGCTCCTGAGGACTTGTAAAGGTGAGAATTGCTTTAATTGAACTATCTGTAAGTAATTCTTAGAGTTTTGAAGGTTTACTAAAATTCAATGACAAAATGGTCAATTTGGATGGTAGCAACAGCCTAGGTGATCTTGGTCATGGGTATTTAGGCACCAAATTCTCCTTCTTGTCAGTGCCCCCTTGCATTTCAACTGCCTTTAGAAAATCAGTTCAAATCTGTGGTGAAAACATTGTGGTGTTTACGGTATTTCACCTTTGGCTTTTTTATTTTAAACTTCAGTCCCATGCTACTGTCTGTTGACAAACTTTTTCATTATATGCATGACTTCCTTTTTCTGCCTCGCACATCATTTAACCCTTGTTTTTTTTCTCTTCGTTTTTAAGGGTAAGTTTCGGTTATGTACTCCTTAAACCCTTGCGGGCATATGTGACCATGAACCTGATGTCCGATACACTGCATTTCTTGTGTTGCTCAACGCGTGCATGACGGAAGTTTGTCATATTGTCTTCGTCATAGAAATCGTCCTATTAGCTAAGAGGTTACGTGACCAGTCAGTTGGTAGAGCCCTTCACCAAATTATTAATGAATGGAAGTTTTGAGCAGAATGCTGGCTCGAGTATGTCACCCTGCCCTGTTGTTAGGAGATCGAATTAGGAAGCTCAATCTTGAGAGTCTTATTACTTGAATATCACTTGAATTCAAGTAATAACATTCATATCACTTGAATTGTGTTATTGTTTCAGAAAGTCTCCTCCCTTTTAAATTCTTATTCAAAGTTTTCAAATTGCATTTTGGAAAACCAACTTCAAAACTAAACCACTAAAAAGCCCTCCCTTTTAACATTAACTAGAACTAAGTTGCTACACTTGATCTTGGCCAGGAGGCCAGCCAGAAAGGCATACTCCGGCTAAAGTTCTCTCTATTTGGTGACAACAATTGGCTCATCAAGGACTTCAATTTTAAGAAAATTATCTCTATCTTTTGATTAAACCTCTGATTATGGCACCTCAGTTTGGGGTTTAAATGATTGAAAGAAGAAGATTGACCATGTATTTTAAAGTTCTAAATCTTTTACAAAAGCCGGCAGTAGGAAAAATACTGGCGGATCTTCTCCCCTATAGACTTTTTGATAATCTAATACAGGGCATAGAGATGAAACCTTCTAAATAATCTCTCCAAGAATCTGCTTCTGCGTATCTACAGACGCATTTGCACCCAAGGGACGACTTGAATGCTCACGCACACCATTAGCATATGATTGATTAGAAAATCAGTACCCAGACTGCTGAATGTCAAAATCAAAATCCAGTTATAGAAAAAAGTACCATATCTCTAATATCTCTTAAGATACAACTAGCCATTTTAAAAACTTTTACAAAACCTTATCTCAAACAAAAAAAGATAGTTAAAAATAATAAGATTTTCCTAGTAATTTAACGCCATATATAAATGCATAAAATTGAAAACGCTGTATTTTCAACTTTGCATTTTCATTTTCGTTTTCCTTGAGTAATATTTAGATCATCTAGATATTAAGAGGAACAATTTAGCCCTTAGGCGGATCAACCATGAGAAAGGTACGGGCAAGATTTTGTACTAACAAAATGGATTCCATCTCCTTGTTTGGTCCGGCCTCTTTAAAACCAGAAGCGAGTCAAGGCTTTTCAATCTATGTCGTCAAAACCCTCATTTGCACGTATACAGCCCCCTATTGTGGGTAGAGCAGTCAAATTTTGCTGCTTACAGTTTTTGGTGAACAATGGGTCTGGTGCTTCTTTTATCTAGATTATATAAACCTTAGTTTCGATGACCAGCACCTTGCATGTTAAACTTGGAAGCATTAGATTTAAATCCAGCTGGTCATTTTTGTTCATATAGGCTTGAGGATTAGATACAACCTTCTTTAATTTAGTTCTTTATTTATAAACAATGTATGCAAATGTTTGCTCTTTATTTTACTTTTAATCTCATCTTAAGTGGCATTGCATTAACGCCATATTTGGCTGGATGGAAATGGATGGAAAATGAAAGGAAAACATAATAGATGTTTGTTTGGATTTTATGTGTGCCTCGTTGGAAGGAAGGGGATAAAAAGGAAAAGGAAAATTAGCCCATTTTCAATCTCTTTGAACTAGAATGAAATGGATGGAAAGGAGAGGAAAGGAGGATAAATTACTTATATGCAGTAATGCAGTCTCCAACTCTCCCTCATCCCCCCAACCCACCCCCCCAATACTCATATCTCCCTCACTCTGTCTCTCCTCGTCATGTACCCCTCTCCCCACTCCCTCCCTGCCCCTCCTTGCATCTCTCTCTCTATCTCTCTCTCCCTCGCCCCCACGCCAACACACTTACCTCTCCCCCCCCTCTTTCTCTCTCTCGTATATTTTCTTCTATGCATCCTCACGTTGTCCTTTTTTCCTCCCTTTTAACATGTTAATAACTATTCCTTCACTTGGCGACATATATTGTCTGAATCATTGTTGGTCAACTCGGTGTGTTGACTTGGGAATCACCCAAGTTGGTTCATGATCGTCCTCTCACTAGGCCATGAGTCAAATCCAAGCAGGTCAGCAGCAAAACTCAGGGCCTCAGGGGACTCTGACTCACTGGATCGGTGACTCGGAACGGAATCGTTTGAGTTTGGTTCTGGCAGTTTTAAAGTGTAAAAGTTCATTTTGATTCTTAAAATTTTTAACTATTTTTTAATTTTTTTTCCTCTCATGAAAGTTTTTATCAAAGACATGAAGGATATATATATATATATACATACATAATATGTTCTCACCATCAATTTCTAAACGTCCAAAGGACCATGGAGAATCAAGTGGTGCATATAGAAAGAGAGATAAACACAAGCTAAGCAAGTGTTCTTAGATTCACAACCTCCTTCAAGGTTAGAATGGTTGACAAATTATAATCAAAATCATGTTGCTATATACTGTAGGTTACACTAAAAAATTACAATAAATATACACTAAAAATTTGTGACTTTGACTTGGCTGAGTCATCGAGTCATGTCGCTGTTCCACTTAGCCGGTCATCTATCGATGCAAGTCCAATTCCTAGGTTTGTCAACTATGATTTGTATACTAATAAAAACCGATAATGAGTGTTGGAGACATTTTTGTAAACAAAGATAAATATTTTCATTTCTTTTTATATACAACTAAATAAACATGATTTTTTGACATTTCTTTTGCTTTCCTTTCCTTCCTATTCAAGCAAGCTTTTTTTATAGTTCATTTCCTTTTCTTTCTTTTCTTTTCCTTTCCTTCCTCATTATTTTTCCTTCCATTTATTAAAATCCTTTCTTTGCCATCCATCCAAACATAGCATAAAGCCAACTGTTTTTGCAATGTGACTATATTTAAACTTAACCTCACCTATTTGTTCTGGTCATCATGCTATGGGGTTTATACATTGGGCCGGTGTCTGGGACTAAGCTTCACTGTTGGGACACCTATTTGGCCCCATTGTCAATATCAATGCGTCATTTAGTTCAATCAAGTATATAAACAAGTGTCTAAGGAAATCGATGAGCCTTACCCTTAGAACCCTTGGACGAGTCTATCTTAATATGAAGGACTTTGGCCCAAAGTATATCGGCATACCTTGAAAACTGGACAACAAAATCTACCATTTGAGTTTTGATTAGGTTCGCAAAAATCATTTTAAAATTACGCATAATAGGATAAACCTTTAGGGAGTGTCACAATGAACTTTTAATTATGATGTTTTCATGGCTTGTATGATGTGTATGTTGTTTATCTGGGCTCATGTTTTCAAAGCAGATTGAATATTTTAGAAACAACCCCTTTCATCATTTTGGTTTTAAAAAATCATTGAGTTGTTTTATATCTTCAATATTTCTCATGATCAGCCCAATATTTTTCATGATATTCCCAGGCTAGCTCATGTTGACTCCCTCGCTTTGCTTTTGAAGAATCAAGAAGTTTCATAAAAAAATCTCTTTTGGAATTTACTTAGAGCTTCCCTTGACAAACCATTCTCCTTACTCCTCTATCTTCCATGGATATAGCCTATTTCTTCATCCTGATGGAAAACTTGATAATGTAACTATTCCTTCTAGTCATGTGCCCCTTGCATGGTATTTTGGAGCTCTTCTAATATATCCCCAAACCTCCTTGAGGATTGTGTATTACATAAAACGGCTGAGATACACAAGGAAGTTGTCGATGGCAGTTTTATTTAGGCTTTAGCTAAGAGGTAGAACCCTTGATCTTACACTTTTTCGGTTCCCTTGGGTTGACCATATTTTTTGACAAGTGTTCAGAGATTCTTCGTCTTTCCTAGTGATGCGGATTTCAGTAAGGGCTCATGTCCTTCACGATCGTCAGCCTACGTCCTTCAGCTCGCACCACCAATAGAGCCTTAGGAGGAGGCTATCCTAGTAATAGCATTGCCAATTGAGAGTGGCTTAGCCAGCACATTAGCGTGTGGCAGCCCTCGTCCAGCTCGGTTGATTCAGGAGGAGCTGAGGTCAAACCCAAAAGAGTGCCCTTAACTCAAGCCCTCTTGAGCTGTGCCTGGTCCGGCCGCGCCCCAAACCCAATTATTAAACTTCGAGGAAAGCAAGCAGGAGGAAGAACACTCAAGATCATAGAAGCAGGAGGAAGAACACTCAAGATCATAGTGGTTCGGTCTTACAGACCACCATCTACTTCATTTCTATCTCTCATCCTACTTTCTAACCAGAACAGAGGTTCCACTATGTATAGGAAAGATTACATGGGATCCCTTGATTTAGTGATAGGTTTTGGTATACAAATGTTTCCAATTTGATGGTCAATATTTTCCTTATTTTGTTGATTTATAATAGTGGCATTGTAGATTTTGTGCACCTGGCTGGTGGCATTATCTTTATCCTCAACATGCTCCCTCAAGACAATCTCCTTCAGATTGAGCTTGTTTAAAAAATACTTGAATTTTGGGCCAAGGAGAGCCTTAGTGAATATGTCAGCAACTTGACTGTTTGAATCAACAAACTTGATTTCCAGCTCCCTTTTGGCAACTCTTTCTCTAACAAAATGATAATTGATTTCGACATGCTTTGTCTGGGTATGATAGACTTGATTCCTGGCTAGATAGGTAGCTCCTAAGTTATCACACCATAAGATTGGTGATTCTAACTCTTTTAGTCCTAGTTTCTTTAATAGCACTTTCAGCCATATAAGTTCAGAAGTAGCTCCTGCAAGGGCTTTATATTCAGCTTCTGTTGAAGATCGAACTACAGCTCATTGTTTGGACGAAGACCAAGAGATAATATTGCTGCCCAAAAGTGTGACGTAACCACTGGTCAATCGCTGGTCATTTGCACATCCAGCCCAATTTGCACCTGAGTAGACAAATTGATTAAGATTCAAAGATTTAGAGAAATATACGTAGGAAAATCTTATTAGTCTTATTCCTCCCTTATGTTTCTAAACAAATTTCTTGTCAAGGATTCATTATAATTTGATCCAACAAGGATTCATATTAAAAATGTATGCCCTCTAAATATCTTAGAATTCTCTTGACATAGCTCCAATGCTCTTGAGATGGTTCATGCATAAACTGACATGCTTTATTAACAACATACGTGATGTCAGGGTGAGTAAGTGCTGCATATTGAAGACCTCCTACTATACTTTGATAAAGACCTCCATTTTTCCCTACAATTTCCTATACATGCCTAAGATGAGATGAACCAATATATATTTTCTTTAGCATAAATAAAGAACATCTACCCTCCATGTAGCTTCAATTCCAAGAAACAAACACAATTTCTCCAAATCTTTAATAGAAAATTTTGTGCCGAAACGAGAAACCAGCATCTGAGTTTCTAATGGCATATACCCGCGACAATAATATCATCCACATATATTAGAACATAAATTACTTTATCTTCCCTTTGCTTAATGAAGAGAGAAAAATCTAACAATGACTATGAAATCTCTGACATGTTAAGTAGAGTTGAAGCCGTTCGAACCATGCCCTATGAGCCCACTTTAACCCATATATAGCATTCCGCAATTTGCAAACATGATGAGGAAAATTCTTTGATTCAAAACCAGGAAGTCATGTACACAGTTTCTTTAAGCATTCCATGGAGAAAGACATTATTAACATCTAATTGTTTGACAGTCCATCCTTTCGAGACAACAATAGCTAAAACAACTCTCACCGTTGTGGGTTTGACTACAGGACTGAAAGTCTTCTCATAGTCCACTCCTTCTTGTTGATTGTACCACTTTGCTACGAGGAGAGCTCTATATCCTGCTATCGAGCCATTTGGATTACGTTTTATTTTGAAAACCCTCCCAACAAGATTATTTTCATTCTTTCTGAGCACTAGAGACCATGTTTTATTTTTGTGAAGAACATTGATTTCTTCACTCATGGCCTAGAACCATTTTGGGTGATCAAGAGCTTCAAAGATGATTTCTAGGCTCATGTTCATCTAATTCTTTCTTGGCATAATATACTTTTGGGATTTTAGTGCCATCAATTGATCTCATCACCACAGTGAGAGTACGCTGCCCTTGATCTCTAGCTTGAGGGATAATGTCAATGACCAGTTGTTGACTAGTAGCATCTGGTTGAGCATATTCATGTACGGGGTAGCAAGTACACCCAAACACTCTAATATTATTATAACATGGAGGAATTTAATAAAGTAGTTCATAAGGGGTCTTGTCCTTCAACATTTTGCTTGGCATTCTGTTTATAAAGTGCACTGCCGACTGAAAAGCATTGACCCAAAAAATTGGAGGCATTGAAGCTTGAAATAGCATGTTCATCACAGTTTCCACAAGGTGTTGGTCTTTTTGCTGCATGACACCATTTTGCTGTGGTGGGTGACGACACGAAAGCCACCTCTGTATTCCATTTGCAGCAAGAAAATTAGAAAAACTCATGCTAGTAAACTGACCGGCAGCCAAGTAAAAGGTTTTAGTTTTAGAGTCAAACTGGTTTTCAACATACAACTTAAATTTCTCTAAGTATCCCTGAGCTTCAGATTTGGATTTTAATGCAAACATCCAAGAGTAGCGAGAATCATCATCAACCATTAGTAGATAATATCGGTGTCCATCTTTTGATTCATATGAATCTGATCTCCACAGCTCAACATGAATGATTTCAAAAGGACTGGTGGCATGGTATTTGGCATCAGGGAATGGGAGTTGATGCATATATAGAGCAAACTGAGCAAAACATATTCTGAGCCAAATCATAATGAGTCAAACCATGTTTTTTCATTCTTTCTAAGACATAAAAATTTAAATGTCCTAGATGCTGATGCCAATGATCAACATTTTTATTATTTGCATGAAGGGAAGAACCACTTGCGTGCTGATCATCAATATTTTGACCACCATTTTTATTTGTTGAAGTATGACCCACTAGTTTTTCACTGACACAGTTGTTATTCTGATCTGATTTGCATGATTTTATTTCAGTATAGCTGAGCCGCTGTTACTACTCTTGACTATCTGACTTACTCCCGACCAGTGGTAAAGACAATGTTTATTCACCCATTGAAATAGAATCTTCCCTATTTGCATATGCTTGACAATAAATTTGTGTGGGTAAAATTCAAAAAAGCAACCATTGTTAGGGGCAAACTTAGCAACATAGAGAAGATTTTTCTTAATAGAGAGCACATGAAGGACACTTCTCAACTGAAACTAATGCTTATTTGTATGTAAAACAATATTACCTATTCCACGAATGGGTAGGAAGGATCCGTTGCCAAGCACCAGAGCTTTAGGGCCCTGAAAGATGGATTGAGAAGATGACTGATCTGTTGTTATATGATGTGAAAAACCATTGTCCAGAGACCAAGATGGCTTTATCTTCTTGTTGGAGGCCCATACTACAAAAAGTTTGGGTATATCCCAGCAGTTCCGAATAGTGTGGTTTTTTCTACCACAAAAGGTGTTGGAGGCCCATGCTACAAAAAGTTGGGGTTTTGATGTAGCCGATTGATATGCATGAAACTGAGTTTCACCTTGCTGATTTTGAGTAATATTATCATGTGATCTGCCTCTGCCCCTTCCTCATTTAAAGTTCCAATGCCCATGCCCATGTTGGGCTATGAAGGCATTGACACTAGTTTCAGTCGAAGAGGTAGTTTCTACCGCAAGATGGAGCAGTTTAATCTATTTTTCTTGATTCAACAAAAGGTCATAGATTTTGGAGAAACTTGGAAGAGATTTGAAAGCAGTAGCAGTAGTAACAAAGCTTTCATAAGCAGTAGGCAATCCATTTAAAGTAAACATGACTAAATCTTGATCAGAAACATCTTCATTTACCGCACTAAGAGAGTCTGTGAGAAACTTTACCTCAGTTAAGTAGTCAACCATAGATTTTCTTGCCTTTTTGACATTTTGAATGTTGTTTTTGAGTTGCAGAATCTGCATATTATAAGAAGACGCATACGACTATTCTAAAGTGACATGTTTGCACAAAAATCTATTTTGGTTTGTGGAGTGCTTCAGAAAAATGAGCTTTTATTTTGAAATGAGAGAGAAAGGGACTCGCCCGTTGGTACGAGGATTGACCATTTTCAGTGCTTTTACCAGGGGAAACCAATCCAAGGGCTATGTTTGTTCTTGATGTATTTTGTTTTAGCTTAAACAACTTTTTATTCTAAATACGGTGTGATGTTTGAAAAAATGTTGAAGATTTGATACTTCAAATTTTTGAGAAAGTTTTAAAGAATCATTTGAGAGTGTAAAACCTTTCGATTTGAGAAATCTTTACAAATATCATTTTAAAACCTTCAACGATCACCTTCTGAAGGGACTTTAGTTTTCTCTTAAAACTTTAAGTAGGTTTAAGATTTTGATCTAATTCAGTTATTACTAACTAGAGCTTCATCTCATCTTGCTTAAGTTATTTAGAGAGATGCTCG
This sequence comes from Nymphaea colorata, assembly GCF_008831285.2. Taxonomy (NCBI): domain Eukaryota; kingdom Viridiplantae; phylum Streptophyta; class Magnoliopsida; order Nymphaeales; family Nymphaeaceae; genus Nymphaea; species Nymphaea colorata. The sequence goes on from NC_045145.1 coordinate 2,729,765, forward strand.
TGATAATTTGTGATGTCAAGTGAATGTAGATGTATGAATGCATTGACCCTACATGATTAGGAGATCATTCATTCCTACCATAACATTCATCTAAAAGCATTCATACCATCACACACATCTAATTTTTTCATTCTTATAATTGTCAAAAGTATTTTGATGAAAAGAAAAAAAATTAAATATGGACTGGGGTTGTAGACCATCAAGCATGACTCGAATATTGGGTCATTACTTGAGTTTTGGTATTGGTGAAGTCGGCAAATGAAATGTTAAAACCATAGATCCCGAAAGAATGGAAAAGAGAAAATACTTTAATCCAAGAAGAATAGGGAGAAAGAGAGAGAGAGAGATTTTTAAAATCACAAAATAAAATATTTTTTTTAAAAGAGAGAGAGATACGTTTATATATACATTCCTATATATATATGTGTGTGTGTGTATATATATATATATATATATATATATATATATATATACACACACCTACATATACATACATATAGGAAAGCTTGTGAAAATGACATATTAAATCAAATGGAGAGGCATAAGAACATTTTAGAAAAAAGAGAAAGATTTTAGAGAGAAAGAGATTTTAGAGATAGAGAGAGAAAGTGGAACACATATATATTCATTTATATATATGAAAATATTTAAAAGAGTATGTTAAATCATGAAGAGAGAATGACAAAGAGAGATAGTCATGCGCATGTATACGTATATAGCATGTATATATGCATATGTCTTCATGAGAGTTGAAATCAGGAGAAAACTTGAAAATATCCGACTTTAATTTTTCTATGTAGGCCGGAGAGGAACTTGGGCTCATGCAAGAGCCTAGGCCAAGTCTCCAATGTCTCGTTAAAGAGGGTTCTTGTTTTCAAGAATCTTTTGAAAAACATAATTCCAAATATTTTCATACATGAACATAAAATTATAATTATTTCATTTGTTATAAGAGAATATGTTTCCCCCACCGTTGGGTATGAAAAAAAATCAAGCAGCATAATAAAGCACTTATTGAGGTCCTAATCGGGTGACTAAGAAAGAAACTAAACGTAAAAATGACATGAAGATGTATTTTAACATTTACATATTCAAGAAGGCTATTTTGGGTTGGACAAATCCTAACCTCAAAAATCAACATAAGAATGAAAAATCCCAACCCAAACACTCATTCTCACCGTTCATTCGCCAATTAATTAAGGAAACGATGAATAAAGCAATATAACAAACATATTTCAGAAACAAAATTTATTTCACCTTGCTCATGCGCCCGGTGCACTCAAGAATAGCTCTTAACTCTGGATAAGAAATCTTTAGAGCATTTTTGCATGGTCATGGGAAGGTGGCAAGAGGAAATGAAAATAAATGAAAACAAGGGGAGGACTACATCCCTTTAATATAAGTGGTTTATGGAACGAATCACTTTTTTTTTATGATCTTAGGGTCACCTTCAGTGAAGCTCTAAGGTTGGAGAATAAGAAGAGAAGAAGAGATAAATGAAAAGAAAGAGCTAAGGAAAAGTCTAGATTTTCAAGTGAGAAGGCACTAAAAGTTCCTCAAGAGTTAGCTCATGCCCAAGTGAGAAGATTATGAAGGTATTTATGGAGAGTTTTGGAACCAAAACTCTAAATTTGAATTTTTTTAATTAATTAACATTTTCATCCGAATTATAAGTATTTTTTAATGATTTTATTTATTTTTAAATAGGTTTTGAACAAGTGGGATTGGCCATTAGCCCAAATACCCCTTTGGTGCTAATGCCCACCCAACATGGCCAAAACTACCCCCAAGGGGTGATTTCAGCTGCAAATGGGACCTGTGCAGTGTGCAGGCCTCGGTTTGGTTTGTTTGCAAAAGTATGCGGCCTCGATTGGCCATGCGGGCCTGGCATTTCAGCACGTGGCAGCATGCGCCATGCGGTCGCGCACGACACGCGATCACGCGTGATTGTGCATGACACTGACTCGTGATCACGCACGATGCTGAAAATAAAATAAACAAATAAATAAAAATGGGCCAATCATTAAAAAAGCATAAAACCATTTTTTAAATGTGTATAAAAATGTTTTTGTTACAAATGGGGGGCCGACTACATTTTGAGTTACTCCGAGCTCGTTTTAGATCTGGATTGGGTATGATTGGTCACCCACACGTTCTAGAGAGTGGTTTAAGCTCAAAAACACATTTTGGCATGAGAACAAAACATAAAACCAAAGAGAAGGTCTATGCGTGTGCGCGTGGTGCTCATAGCATCAAATTTTGTTGCTTTGATCTTAGCTTTGGGTTTTGAGTTTGAAATGCTTCATTTGGATCTAGACTTGGATTTTGGATCTAATTTGCATCAGAGAGTTGCATTTTGTATTTGAATCGCGTGTTTGAATCTTGCGCTTGAACTAGAACATGGGTCTAGAGATTTGTTTTGGATCGAATAGTCGTGCATTTGTTTTGGGTCTAGTGTCGGGATTAGGTTTTACAACTGGGGAATATCCAAATGAATAATATATCGAATGTTGAGAACACAAGTATTTGTCATTGAGTGAAAGGTGAATACAAGAGGAGATGAATAATATATCGAATGTTGAGAACACAAGTATTTGTCATTGGTTGAAAGGTGAATACAAGAGGACTAGATGTAGAATTTCTTGAGGTGAAGAGCATTAACAGGATTGGTAAGTTCCACCCCATCAGCATCAATCAACTGGTATGAATTACAGGACAAGGCTTCCTTAATAACATATGGGCCTTTCCAGTTTGGTGCCCACTTACCCTATGGCCGTCCTCTGAAGTATACCACATATCGTAGGACCAAGTCATTCACTTTGAAATGTCTCTTAATAACTGACTTGGCAAATTGTCTGACCACTTTTTAACGATATGCTTTAGCATGCTCAACAACATTTAGCCTCCTTTCATCTAGCAAATTGAGTTGTATTAGTCTCTTCTGTTGATATTAATTTAGAGGAAGCTCTATGAGAGAAGCGAATTTCAAAGTGGATTTTAGTACATGTAATGGTAGAACCACTTCCATTCCAGAGACTAGCTCTACTGGAGTAGAATTTGTTGGAGTTCTTATAGTGGTATGATATTGCCACAAAGCATTGTGCATCTTTTCATATCAGTCTCTTCCAATTTTTACTGTCTGCTCCAAGATGCTGATCGTGATCTTATTGGTGGCCTTTGCTTGCCTATTACTTTGGGGGTAATAAAGAGCGGAAAAATGATGTGTGATATGGTAATTATCGCACAACTGTCTCATCTTTTCATTTTTGAAATTACTCCCGTTATCAGATACTATATCATGTGGGTCTCTAAATAAAAAAAAATTGGTGAATGAAGGATAATACATGATGTCCTTCTATTGTTCTGAGCATGATGACTTCTATCCATTTAGTAAAATAGTCCATTACAACAAGAAAATACTTATCGCCCTTAGAAGCTGCAGGGGATATCGGTCTAACTACGTCAAATGCCCACATTGAAAATGGCCAAGGAGATGTTATAGAATGCAAGTGATAGGCTGGTGTATGGTTTGTTGGAGCATGCAGTTAACATTCTTTACACCTTTTAACAAATTGGTAATATAGGTCTCCTTGATGTGACTTTTTGATGACTTCTTTTGCCACATGTTCATCAATGCACCAAGAGTATTCGGTACTAAACCCACGCATATGTAACACTCCTGCAAGAATAAAGTATCCTGTTGACATACATTGAATTGTTTTTTGTTCTTTTTTAGGCACTTCAATTGAAAATTCTTCGCTCTCAATGTAACTTCTGCTATCATGATACCAAGGTATATTTCCTTCTTGAATATGATGAACACACTTCACTTCTTCAAAAGCGGGATGTTCTAATTTTCCAATCTCAAAAGAACGAATTGCTTCGTTGGTTCCAAAGGAGGTAGTGGATCCTAAACTTGCGAGGCCATCCGCAATATTTCCTCCTCTTTTTATGCGAACCAGTTGTACTTCTTCAAACTAACAAATCAAGGAGGTGGCGATCTCTTGATATGGTAACAACTTTTTATCTTTGACCTGTCATTCTCCGTTCACTTGATTGACGATAACCTGAGTCACCAAATGTATACACCCTTTTTACTTGAAAACTCAGTAAAGAACAAAGTCCTTGTATGAGGGATTCATATTCAGCCATGTTATGGGCACATGAAGAGTCAAGTTTTAAAGAGTATGAGATCATTTCATCTTCTGAAGTGACAAGTAGAATGCCTACGTCTTCTCTCATCACATTTCTAGATTCATCAAAGAACATCTTCCATCGCGGAACCTTTTCCAATCTTAGCACATGTCCATCCAAAAACTCATCATTTATTCTGATTTCTTCGTACTGGGAAAAATCTGCTAACTGATTCGCAATTGCTTATCCTTTGATTGACTTTTGGGATACATATTCAAGATTATATTGCATCAGCAAAATTTACCATTTGGAGATGCGCCCATTAAGGAAGGTACTCTAATATATGTTTAAGAGGATTTAGTTTGGAGAGTATCTTGACCTCACAAGCTAATAAATAATATCTCAGCTTCTAACACATCCAAACCAACAAGATAAGTTTTTTTCATTGGAGAGTACTTCTTTTCATACTGGACAAAAGTTTTGCTGATGTAACATATTGCATGTTCGATGCGACTTCCTTCCTCATATTGTGCCAAAAAGCCACTACATGTTGGCTCATTTACTTTGATGTAAAGCAGCAATGGTCTAGCCAACACTGGGGATTTTAGGATTGGTTGATTTAGAAGGTATTTCTTTATCATTTCAAATGACTGTTGACACTAAAAACCCCATTTGAATTTGACACCTTTCCTCAGTAACTGGTTGAATGGTTTACATCTCATGGCTAGATTGGAGATGAATCGTCTGATGGACTAGATATGCCCTTGCAAACTTCATAGTTCATTGATATTGGTAGGTAGTGGCATATCGATGATCGCTTTTGTTTTTTTTAAGATCCATCTCGATTCTCCTCTTACTGACCTTGAAACTGAAAAGTTTACCCGATCAACCCTAAACGCACAATTTTGAGGATTCAAATGAAGGTTGTACTGTAATAGTCTCTCAAACACTTGGGTGAGGGTTTCAATGCAATCCTCTCTTGCCTTAGATTTAATTAATATGTCATCGAAATATGTATCCATTATTTTGTACATATGGTCATGACAAATAGCGGTCATGGCTTTTTGATAAGTTGCTCCAGCATTCTTTGACTCAAATAGCATTACCATTTAAGAGAAAGTGCCCCAGGATGTGGTAAAAGCGATCTTGGGCTGATCCTTGACTGCCAATATGATTTGGTTGTATCCGAGTATCGATCCATAAAAGAGAACATGACATGTCCTGCAGCGCTGTCTACCAATAAATCAATGTTTGGAAGTGGGTAATCATCTTTCGACGTGGCTTTATTCAGGTCACGAAAGTCAATGGATAGCCTGACTTTGCAATTCTTCTTGGTGACCACCACGATATTAGCCAACTATTCGGCGTGATTGATGGCACAAATAAATTTTACCTTTAATAAGTCCTCTATAATCATTTTTTTAGGAATTGTTCTAGTCAGGGATCAAGCTTGCGCGATTTTTGTTTAATTGGCTTGCAACTAAGAATTAGGGGCAAATAATGTTCAACCAACTGGGGGTCTAAGCCCGACATATCTTCATAGGTCCATGTGAAAACTTCTTGATGACATATAAGAAAATCCACCAATTTTTTCCTCTCCTCTATAGATAAGCTGGGGCCAATTTGAAGGATCATAAGATTCTCACTGGTTTCAATGTTAATCTCTTCAATTAGATCATTAACTAAGTATGAGGGATATTCTTGTTTCTAAATCTGAGCGAATTCTAGTAATTCTGAATCAAGTATTACCGTAGGTTCTATTTCACCAACTGCTTGTTTGATAAATGTTTTCTAAGGAGACTTCCAAGGAAAAAGAAGAAACTGAAACATGTTGAGTTTTGACATCTTATAAAGAGAAAGATAAAGGAAAATTGAACAAAATTAGCCAACAATATCCTTTTCAAACTTGTTTAAGGTATCCCAATCCTAAAATGGGATACTGATCAGCTGCAAGGTGTCATCTTCATTCTTTTTGAGGCCAATGAATGGATGGTAGCCACCTTTCAAAAGTAGCTGAAATCCTTTAGGGTTTCTCATGAAATGAGTATACAAGGGATGTTTTTGATAACTCAAACAACTATTTGAAATAGTTATAGGCACTTCCAGATGGTTTGGTTATCTTCATGTTCTGCATCCACTTTTTCAATGGTCCTTCTTTCGTTGCTCTTATGTTGGGTACGTCCACCGATCAATTGGCATAGGAAATATTGGTTGTACTAACCTCTCGATCGAGTCCTCGGCACATACGGTGATGACCAATGAGCCAAAATTTCTTTTGAAACATTGATGAAGAGTGGATGAGATACCTCGCACTCCGTGAATCAAAGGTCATCCCAAGAGAAAGTTATATGATGGTGGTACATCCACCACATGAAATGCAATGCAATGATTGGTGCGTTTAATGATCACATCCATGACAAGGGTACTTTTGCTATTCAAGTTTCAGCCATCATATCCATAGATCTTGGTATCATCACAAGGTTGGATGTGTTGCTGTGAATGTGCTCCTATGAATGATATGGGAGTGAAGTGCCAGTGGCGATCATGGCTAATACTTCCTTCCTAGATCAAAAAATGGATTCTTTAATATATCAAGGATGCTATTATCATCAAACTTAAGATCCTTGTTGATGAAGTCTTGAATAATGTTTTTAAGGACAAAACAATCATCTGTCTCATGACCAGGGGCGCGATGAAACTTACACAGTTTTTCTTTATCACATCTCATCATTTTTTAGAGGTTCTGAAATTTTTGGCAAGACAACAGTTCCGTAGGCAATGAGGTACTCTAGGATCTTCTCACTATATTGACTGAGAGGAGTGAACTTCTGGTCATTACTCTAGCTTGAGTGTTTGTTCCTCCCTTCTTCATTTCCTTTGGACAGATGTGTGTTTTGTCTCTTTGTCATGCTTATAACTGCTGTCATTGTCCTTTCGAGTGCTTGCATTTGCTATCAAATGAGCGGGTAACTTTGTCCTTCCTCCTTTCTTTTCCTCTTCTTTATACTTGGGCGGGTAACTGTGTCCTTCCTTCCATCAAAATAGCCTTCTTCAATTCCTTCTATTGAATCTACTTGTTCATTCAACTCGGCAAAGGTCTTGATTGGAGCATTGAAGATGAGACTCTTCAAGGGTTGGACAAGATTTTTCCTAATGAGTGACAGAGCTTGTATATTAGAAATAGGCCCCTTCATCTTGTTGTATTGAATTCTCTATTTCTGGATGAATTCTCAGGCTTTTTTCCCTGTTTTTGATGGAGACTTCAAAGGGTATTGAGGGTTAGAGCCATGGAAACATTTTGCTCAAATATCTCGACAAATATGTTAACCAATCTGTCAAATTCTGTCAATTCAATTGGATTAACATTTTTTTTGTATCATTGCACTACAACACACCTTCAATACTTCTTGGAAAGTAGCGAAACAATGCTTTGTTATTCGCCTAAATCTTGTAGCAATCATTGATGAAGGTTGAAAGATGAATGTGTGGGCAGGTGGTTCCATCACATTTGACAAACTCTTTGTACAAGCCCTCCAGATCTTTGTCTCCTTCAATGCCCATGTAGTAATCCTCGCATGAGTTTGAGTGTCTTCCTTTCCCCATAAGTTTGAGGTTGCTTGTTCTTTTCTCCATTTCGTAACACTTGCGATTAGTTGGACTTTCGTCATCATTTTATTTGATTGATTATGGTTGTCTTTTTCTTCTTGCCCTTGATCTTTTTTACTTTCTCTTTAGAACTCTCACTATCTAAGCTATTGTTTTTGGTTTACTTCTTTGTCTTTTTGCCTTCTTGGCAAGCTTTCTCTTTCTTTTGGCTTCTCCTCCAAACTTTTGCTTGTGATAGGGATAGGTGAACTGCTTTCCTCTATGATTTTTTTTCCTTTCTTGCTTTTCTTTGTTGACTTTTCTTCTTGAGCGGAAGCAATTTAGGCCTTTCCTCTTTATTAGTTGTTGAATCTGAATCTAGATGGTCTTCATCTTGACTCATATGAGAAGCTTTGTTGTTTTTCTTGTTTCTTTTTTGTTTGGCAGGCTTTTTAGTTGCGGGTTTTGGAGTAACCATTAGGGCCAAGTGTTCTTCTTGCTCCCTCATGATTCGCTCCACAAACAAGCATAACATATGATATCCTTATGGTTCGATTGCTGGGAAACTAAGTGTTTTTGGCATAGGATCAGAAGATGAAGCCTCATTTTGAGGAGCATGCTTAGCTTATGCTCTAGTTTCAACCATCCTATTGGCTTCAAGTACTCACCTTATGAGACAAGAATTCAGTATTGGAAGAAAATGATGACAAAATGAAAGTTTATATTGCATTAAGAGTTTTAAAAATTACATTTAAGGAAAACATTAACAAAGGTGACAACGACTGAAGACGAAATAAGGAGTACAAAGGTTGACACCAGAAACTTTTAAGGAAGGATGAATGTCGGTTGGTTGGCATCTCACCACTCGGCGTATTCCTTCTTTACCATTGGGCCTATGAACCAAGTGTATGATATCTGCATCTTCCACTCTTATCAAGCTACTGCGAACAATGCTACCCATTAAGGAAAATTGAGGTCAAATTCAAGAAGATTTATTAGCACAATAATCAACTATGAAATAAGGGCCCAAAAGTGTGGTACGACCATGGTAATGGTGAGTGTATCTAAGTGGATTTTGAGATGACGATCATAATAATCCCAAATGATCTTTTCTCCATCTAACTGCTCGATCAAACTATGATATTGTTCTAAAACTGTCAATGCTCCATTATTGTTTTTGAATAGACTGGCTTGGGGTCCCGTGTGCATGAGGAACCACAATTGTAAAGCATATGTGCTTCCTTCTACAAAGTCGGCGTCTTCAATGGTGAAGCGGGTGAGTCCTTGGACAAGGAAAGCCAAAGCTATCATTGCCACTAACAAGTGTCGGGTCCCACTAAGTCTCCATATCTAGAATAGTTGGGAGATATGAACATCTAGGAGGTCGGTTCCATTGGTGAAAAGGGTCACTCCCACTATGCAAAGAATCATACAATGTTTAACTCTTCCTATGGCTTTTCAAGATAAGGTGGAATGTTCAACATAGGCTCCAAATTCTTCATATAGATTTTTCAGGTTGATGTTTTGACTCTCATGGTTTTCTACTACGGGCCAAGTTTTTTGTCCAATAAAGTGAGTTATAAGGTCGTTTACATTAACCTTAGTCGGGTTCATGAGAAACTGTTTCTCCAATGGGTCATTTGGATCAAAAATTGGGGTTGGGAGGTCTAGTATTTCAGCTAATTCATCTAACAATATTGTCATTTCTTTCCATAAAAACAAAAATGAAGAGGTCCTTGGGGTCCATCACTGAGTAATTGCATGCACCAAATTCCCATCCACTAATTCATTCATCTGACTGCCATTGTTTCCACCTCACATTCATTAAAGTAAGAAGGAAACATCCGAGAGAAGGTGAGGTTAAGACTCAAGAGAAATATAAGTAGACCGTTCAGGTCCTTCCCTGAAGAGGATGTGATCATAAGGTAAGGTGACACCATGTTGGAAAGAATACATCTTAGGTGATGACTCTAAAGGATAGAGATTAAATTAGTGGGAAAAATTGACAAGGTTGACAAAGACAATAAAAATTAGAGGTATATAATGAGGTTGTAAATCATCACATAAGGTTTTATGCACCTCCAACATTCTCTATACTTTTATCATGTGAAATAATTTGGAGAAAAAAGGGTATAGGGACCTAATTGAAATAACTTCGCATCATGATAATTCAAAGCCAAGTTATGTTTATATACTTTAGCCAATAGATTCTTCCTTAGCCAACTAAGGGTAAGGTTTATCCACTTTATCTTGGGCACTTGTTGATATATCACAAGTTACTACTCATAGCACTAACGAGGGGGTCAGCCCAAGGTGTGGTCCAGTTGTAAGGCTTAGTCTTGTGCTATTGCCTAAGACCAAACTCGGAAGCATGATGATCAGGATAGATAGGTATGAGAAGTTTTTGAAATATGAGCAAATATGCAAAATCGGTTGTCTCTAATGCAATGTTTCCTAAGATGTTGATTAAAATAAGTAAAAGAACAAACATTGTTTTCAATCAAGTCTTACATTGAAGAGGGTTTTATTTGATCCCACATCTAAGTGAACATGATTGATCCTCCTTAATTAATTCTTGTATGCAAAAAAACAAACACAATCACCAAGCAATGTAATAAAATGCCGATATGATCAAGGCCAAAGAAGAGACATGCTTTATCATTGGCAATATGAGAGATGTTCAAGTTAGTGGAAATGCATCAATGATAATCATAGCCAAATGATGATGTGTCCCATCATGGTCGTCATTTGTTCGCATCCCCAAAAATTTATTTTGGTTTTTGGAGTGCTTCAGAAAAATGAGGTTTTATTTTGAAATGAGAGAGATAAGGACTTGCCCGTCGGTATGAGGATTGACCTTTACTGGTGGTAACCAATCTTATAGCTATTTTTATTTTTGATGCATTTTATTTTGACTTAAACATATTTTTATTCTAAATGCAGTGTGATGTTTAAAAAAATGTTGAAGATTTGATGCTCCTAATTTTTGAGAAAGTTTTGAAGAATTATTTGAGAGTGTAAAACCTTTTGATTTGAGAAATTTCGAATTGGGAAATCTCTATAAATATCATTTGAAAACCTTCAAAGATCACTTTTTGAAGCCACTTCAGTGTTCCTCTTAAGACTTTAAGTAGGTTTCAGATTTTGCTCTAATTTAGTTACTGCCTAACTAAATCTTCATCTCATCTTGCTTATCTTTTTTTAGAGAGGTGCTTGTGATCATTTTTGAAGTTAAGTGAATGTAGATGTATGAATACATTGACCATATATGATTAAAATAAAATCATACATTTCTACCATAATATTCATTTAAAAGCATTCTTACCATCACATATATTTAAGTTTCTCATTCTTATAATTGTCATAAGTATTTTTATGAAAAGAGAAAATTTTTTTAAAATGGACTCGGGTTGTTGACCATCAAACATGATTTGAATATTAGGTCATTATTTGAGTTTTGGTACTGGTGAAGTCAACAAATGAAAAGTTAAAACCTTAGATCTTGGGAGAAAAAAAAAAATATTTGAAAGAATATAAAAGAAGAAATACTTTAATGCGAGAGGAATAGGGAGAAATAGAGAGAGAAAGAGATTTTTAAAATCACAAAATAAAATATTTTTAAGAGAGAGAGATATGTATATATATATATATATATATGAAAACTTGTGAAAAGAAAGTATTAAATTGAATGGAGAGGGAAAAGAAGATTTAAAAAAAAAGAGAGAGATATTTTAGAGAGAAAGAGACTTGAGAGAGAGAGAGATTTTAGAGAGAAAGAGATTTAGAAAGAGAGAAAAAGTGGAACACGTATATATTCATTTATATATATGAAAATCTGTAAAAGAGTATGTTAAATCATAAAGAGAGAATGACAAAGAGAGATAGTCATGTGCACATATACGTATATAATATGTATATATGCATATGCCTTCATGAGAGTTGAAATCAAGAGATAACCTAAAATATTCGGCTTCGATTTTTCTATGTAGGCCGAAGAGGAACTTGGGCTCATGCAAGAGTCTCCAACCCCTCATTAAAGAGGGTTCTTGTTTTTGAAAATCTTTTAAAAAACATGATTCCTAATATTTTCATACTTGAACATAAAACCATAATTATTTCGTTTGTTATAAGATAATGTATTTCTCCCCCCATTAGCTATGGAAGAAAATCATGTAACGTAATAAAACACTCATTGGGGTTCATAACCGGGTGATTAAAAGAGAAACTAAACATGAAAATGACATAAAGATGCATTTTTAACATGTAGATATTCGTGAAGGGCTTTCCCAGGTTAGACAAATCTCAACCTCAAAAATCAACATAAGAATAAAAAAATCCTAACCCAAACACTCATTCTCACCGTTCATTCACCCATTAATTAAGTAAAAATTAATCTTTCAAGCATGGACATCATCTCAAGAATAAATGATGAACAAAGCAATCTGACAAACATATTTCAGAAATAAATGAATAAACAAAATTTATTTCACCTTACTCATGCTCCCGATGCACTTAAGAGTATCTCTAAGTTCAGGATAGGAAATTTTTTAGAGCTTTCCTGCACAGCCATGGGAAGGTGGCAAAAGGAAATGAAAATAAATGAAAACAAGGGGAGGACTACTTACCTCTAATAGAAATAGATTCGAGAACAAATCTCTTTACTTGGATGATCCTAGGGTCGCCTTGAGTAAAGCTCCAAGATGATGAAGGTATTTCTCCAAGAGATCTCCTCATGCTCCCTTGAAGACCTGGAACTTTGAAAAGTTTCCTCCCATGGTTGGTGAAGAAAAAAGAAGAGAAGAAGAGAGAAATGAAAAAAGAGAGCTAAGAAAAACTCTAGATTTACAAGTGAGAAAACACTAGAGGTTTTCCAAGGTTTAGTTCATGCCCAAAGAGAAGATTGTGGAGGTATTTATGGAGAGTTTTGAAGCCAAAACTCAAAATTTAAATTTTTTTGCACTAATCAACATTTTCATGTGAATTACAAGTATTTTTGAATGATTTTTAATTTTTTTTAGAATAAGTTTTGACCAAGTAGGATTCGCCATTAGCCCCACTAATACCCCTTTGGGGTCTGGGGAGGGCCAATGCCCATCCAACAGGGTCAAAACTGCCCCCAAGGGATGGTTTTAGCTGAAAATGGGGTCTATGCAGCGCTCAGGCCTTGGTTCAGTGCTTTTGCACATGCGCGTGGCCGTGAAAAGCTGCGCGCATTCTCAACACTATCACAGGCAGCACGCGACAAGCTGCCATGCACGCGATCGCAGGATGCACAATGAGTGATCGCGCATGACTGCGCATCACGCGACTGGGTTCAAATAAATAAATAAAATGAAATAAAATAAATAAATAAATAAATAAAAAGGGGGCATTCATAAAAAAAGCATAAAACCATTTTTTTAAATGTGTATAAAAATGGTTTTTGTTACAAATGGGGGGCCGACTCTATTTTAAGTGATTCTGGGTTTGTTTTAGATTTGGATTTGGGTTTGATTGGTTGCCCACACATTCTAGTGTGTGGTTTAAGTTCAAAAACACATCTTGGCATGAGAACAAAACATAAAACAAAGAGAAGGTCTATGTGTGCGCGCGCGGCACTCGTTGGATTTTGAGTTTGAAATGCTTGATTTAGATGTAGACTTTGGTTTTGGATTTAATTTGTATCCGAGAGTTGGATTTTGTTTTTGAATCTTGCGTTTGAACTCAGACATGGGCCTAGGGATTCGTTTTGGATCAAATAGAGTCGTGCATTTGTTCTAGGCCCAGGGTCAGGCTTAGGGTCTAAAAATTTAATCCAAATAAATGAACTGAGAACATCACCAACCCAAGTTGAGAACGCCATAACAGATAGTTTGTGGCATCTAACTTGACTTAAACCAAGCCAGCAATGGCATTCCATTGTACACCAAGAACAAAATTTTGTGAGGCCATGAAAGCAGCGACAAGGAGAGCTTAGAATGGATCAGAGCTCTGATATCATATTAAACTTCAAGGAAAGAAAATTGGAGGAAGAACACTCAAGATTATAGTGGTTCAACCTTACAGACCTACGTCCACTTTCTCTCATTCTACTTTCTAACGAGAGCAAAGGTTCCACTACGTATAGGAAAGATTACAAGGGATCCCTTGATTTAGGGATAGGTTTTGGTATGCAAAACTTTCCAATTTGATGGTCAATAATTTCCTTATTTTGCAGATTTACAGAAGTAGCATTGTAGATTTCATGCTGCTGGCTGGCAGCATAATCTTTATCCTCAACACCAAAATTAGCCAGCATGCCACACTCTTTGCACATGCTTAGTGTGCACCTACACACACAGACCACATGCTTGCCACCCTGCCAGTTATGTGCCTCCTTGCACTTGGCGAGACAACTCAGCATATGCTACCTACTAGTTATGCTCCATGCACATATGTGGGCATGACCTTCTAGTAGGCCCTTTGTGTGTATGAAAGGATTGAAACTGAAGAAGAAAACATCAGTTATAAGCAATCCCTAAGCCACATCATCTGAACTTTTCTAGGAACATGAGAATGAGTCCCACTGAGGATGTCTTTGTTGGACACCTGGCAGCTTTGATTTCAACTATGGTTGAGCATGTTATGGCAACAAAATCTCCCCTTTGTTGTGTACATTGCTGCATATCCAGATGCTTTGATATTTTTTCAGATGGCATACATTTCACCTGATTTGGAGTTGGATGCTAGATAGAGTCTCATAGAAGTCCAAATAATTCAAGAAATAGACATCGGAGCCATTTAATTTTGATTCTCAGTTTCATGATCATGTTTGTGAAGGTATTGTTGTAAACTCTTTTTTCTCATTATTTTGCTTTATTAAAATCTATTCGCTTCATATGGTGCAATTTTTAAGGAATTAACATGACTGTCCAAAACCATAACATAATCACAATAACAGAAACAACAACCTACTCTAGCGAGGAAGGGATTCACCTTTCCAGATCTTTTCGAGAATTTGACCACATGACTTGCTATGTCGACCTGCCCTCAGTATTTTCCTAGCTCATTTTTTTCCTGACTGGGTTATGTCTTACGATATAGTCAAAACATTAACAAAAGTACTTTTCACATTAAATGATAATTCCTTGGAAAATAGCTATTAATATGTAATATCTCCTATTTTTCTAAGAGTTTTAATTTTTGCCGAAGAATAACATAGTTTCACAAGCAAAAAAAACTAAAAAAATAAAAACTATAAGGATAATACTATGATAATAAGAACATAAAATTGAAAAGATCAAAAGTGACATCTTTAAACAAAAATCTGTGGCCATATTGTGATGTCATCGCAACACTTCACTGAAATAGTTACACTACTATAAATGAAAATTCCCTTGAACATGGAAATCTAGAAGTAATAGTAAAATATCTTGCATAACATCTTCGTAAATTGAAACTCTTAGACTGATCAGAACTAGCATAGAGCAGTCATGAGCTTAGTCATATCCATCTCAACTACTTGCAACTTCAATGCAAATACCTTTGAATAAAAGGTCGAATAGTTGATCCATATATTTTATGCTTGATGAGAGCAACATTCCACCAGCAGAATGAGTGCACGTTGTAGCTTTATAATTCATTAAAGGATTATACAATGTCATGTAGCTCAGAAGTAGGACAGAGTGGTCAACTGGGATGCATTTTGTCATCACTTTACATTAACTGTTCCTTTCCTGTTATAATGTTTGTACTCGCTGCAAGGTAGACTGGATGGTTATAGGTTCACCTACAGCAAAGTAATTTGTGACAAGTTATGAGAAGATACGTGAATGGCAGCTGTCTGCTACTGACATAACATCTAGGCATTACCCTCAACAAATATCACTTATCTTTATGTGCTTTCTAGGTAAGTATGTCTTGTTGCATTGGCTAAAGCTCTTCTCATTGCATCTGCCATTACTAAATTTTTTAATGCTCTCATTCACTTCTCAAGTCAGGTGTAATTTGGTATGGATGTCACTCTACTTTGAGGTTTCATATTTAGCTAATTACAAGGTAATGGAGACTTGGAGCATTTTCTTTTGGCCTATAACTTTTAATTGTTCTCCTTTATTGCATTTTCTCATTTTTTCCTTCACTAAAGTTAGATTTCTCTTGAAACTGAATTGGAAGCCTTTGATTGTAGTTGAATATTTGCATCATGTTGCAATTGTCTATCATAGATTGCTGATATTTCAGCATTGTCCTTGACCTTATGTTCATTTTATTTTACCATTTATTGTCGACTTGTAATTTGGTAAAGATGTTACTCTACTTTAAATGGACTTCTATTATTTGTGTTTGTGTGTAAGAGAGAGAGAAGAGAGCAAATTATATACTATGAGTGGTTCTTTAAATTACCCTTCATTTGCATAGAGCTTTATTCACATGCAACAAAAGGCTACAATTATATACTATGAGTGGTTCCCATAATATGGATGGTAAATTCTTGTCATGAATAGAGCCTTGTTTTTAGCCTTTCGTTAGAAGCAGCTTGAATCACTGGGTATATGGTTAAGGTGATCGAATTCAAGATTCATTCAAGAATGGATAAGGGTTACACTTGATCGTATGTATTTAATTATTGTCAACCTGATTATCATGGGGATACATAACGAAGTTTGATTATTTAGTAAAGAAATTCTATTATCAACTTTTCATGGGAACTGAAACCACACAGTTCAGGCACAAGATCACACAATCTTTTACCTCCTAGCTGGAACTTTGTTGCATGATTGTATATTCCTTTATAATTTCAGTTAGCTATCTGGATTATGTTTTTCAATTTGTCTTTGTAGATAAATTTTATCACTGCATTTTCCTTTTTACTATGTTGTGGTTACGACCAATATCTTTGTTGGTTTATTGTAGCTGTGCATGTCATTTTGTGATAAGGACTATGATTTTGTCTTTAAATTGTTGAAAAATATCATTGGCATCATTTATTCATATATTTGCATATAAACACGTTGCATTGGATCTTGCACTTGGGTGTAAAACCTTCTTCATCTTAAGCAGCTTCTTGATCTTTAAAACTTTTTGTTATCGAAATAGCTTTTTGGTGTCTAATTTTTTGCTGTTTAAACGTTTTTTATGGCATAGTTTTTTCTTCTATCACAACCTTTTTTTAGAGACACGGACAATGAAAATGTTTCATGTGTTGAGACTCTCTTAAGCAGGGCAGTGTGGGAAGAAAAATCCATAAAAGAGGAAATGATGTGGATGGAGCTAGCAATAAAGCTAATATTTCTTCATTCTTTTTGTATACCTTTATTAACTGTAATATATTTCTTAATCATATAAAGATTATATATGAGATCAATAAATTTGAATTTTTTTTGTTTAATGACTCTGTCTCTCTCTCCACACACACACACACACATATATATATAAATGAAGGCTGGTGTTACTGTTCCTAAAAATGGTGTATGAGCTATTAGGAACAGCCTGGGTGACTGTTTATATACATACCTTAATATATAACTAGAATTTGAAGTTTCAAGAATACATATGAAAAGTTGTCCTAATGAGTCTTCATTTGGAATGGTCGCAACCGATCCTAAAAGTAATTAAGAACGGTCGAGGAATGTTTTGGGAATAACCACTTGACCGTTGCTAATTACTTTTAGGAACCACTACATGTGCTTTTAGGAACAGTTTTTGGCCAGTCCTAAAAGGGATATTTGTTGTTGTGAAGTGATGGTGATGAGGTTGATGCATTGTGCGATGATCTGATGCTGCCCAGCCGGTCCAGTTTATGATTTAGATTTTGTGATTTTAAAATTTCAAATGATTTTGGAGATCCTCTACATTTATGAAACATTTGATTTGATGGTATAATTTAAATTTATTATTAATGTTGACAGCTTAAAGCTAGTCGGGAACAATGCCTAATGATTTTATAAGTTAGTTTTGAAAGGTAGTTCCCACATAGGATGGATGATTTAGAAGTTCTCCGTTACCATTGGATCCCTTCCAGGCAAAGTATGGGCCAGTAATGTCTGCACCTTTATCAATGACAATGCCTATGTACATCTTACATGATAGGGACAATTAATTCAAAAAACATCACCCTTCACATGAAACTAATTACTGATTGTACAAAAATACTGAACAAAGATGTACCTATGCTTCTTTTTCTTTTGAATGTAAAATAATTCCCCATGACTGTAGACAAAGCTTTGTCTTTTGTTTGAGCTATGAATCTGTAACATAGCTTATTTTTACTTTTTACTAATAGCTTTCATTGGTTCCTATAAGAAAGAATTGCTAAATATACGTTGAAAATTTCATCACCGACAAATATGCATATGAATTTATCTCTAACTAAGAAATCATGAGAGCAAGGCCCCTCCATGTGCTAATGTCTTACAAGGGACCATATTTCAGCATCAAATCTACAATATTTTTGTCATAGGCTATGGGTGGGATGACACCTTAAACTCAAGTTTATTGCAAGTTCTGATTATGCTTAATATTGTTCAAATATTCAAATAAGACGTAATTTTCCTTTTTTCTCTTCTTAATTATCTTCAGGAAAGTATATATATATATATATATATATATATATATATATATATATATATATATATATATATATATATATATATATATATATATATATATATATATATATATATATATATATATAAATCTTGGTAAAAAGTATTTATTTGTCAAGGTATGCATCTTCAAGTATATATATATATATATATATATATATATATATCTATTCTTCTACATGTTTGAGATTGCCTCACTGTCCTCTGGAGATCTGTGTGGTATAATAAACTATGAATCTTAGATCCACGGATATGGGAAGAGGTGGGATCAGCGGTTCAGAGATCTGATCCCCCCACCACGAAGGAGGAGATCAAGGAAGCTGTGGCAGTAGGTCCGCTACTACCCCACCATAGGAGTGTTCATGAGCTGAGTTAGTCTAGCTCGAACTATCAGACCCAGCTCGAGGGAGTCATGCTCCAACCCAGTAGCTCAACTCGGCTCGGTTGAATTCATCCTAGTTCGAACTGGATTCGCTAAGGCCTGAAATGATAACTGAAAGGGGATGAAAAAAATAATTTGACCTAAAGTCGACAACCGAACTCCTTTTTATAATCATTCTTAAGCTGCTTCAAAAAGTGAAGCCACACAGTTACGAAACAACTTGTAATTTGGTAATGATGTTACTCTACTTTAAAATGACCTCTATTATTTGTGTTTGTGTGCAAGAGAGAGAGAGAGAAGAGAGCAAATTATATACTATGAGTGGTTCTTTAAATGTCCCTTCATTTGCATAGAGCTTTATTCACATGCAACGAAAGGCTAAAATTATATACCAAGAGCGGTTCCCATAATATGGATGGTAAAGTCTTGTCATGAATAGAGCTTTGTTTTTAGCTTTTCGTTAGAAGCAGCTTGAAGGTTTCATTGGGTATATGGTTAAGGTGATCGAATTCAAGATTCATTCAAGAATGGATAAGGGTTACACTTGATCATTTGTATTTAATTATTGTCAACCTGATTATCATGGAGATACCTAACAAAGTTTGATTATTTAGTAAATAAATTCTATTATCAACCTTTCATGGGGACTGAAACCACACAGTTAATGCACAAGATCACACAATCTTTTACCTCCTTGCTGGAACTTCGTTGCATGATTGTATATTTCCTTTATAATTTCAGTTAGCTATCTGGATTATGTTTTTCAATTTGTCATTGTAGATAAAGTTTATCACCGCATTTTCCTTTTTACTATGTTGTGGTAACGACCAAAATCTTTGTTGGTTTATTGTAGTCCTGCATGTCATTTTGTGATAAGGACTATGATTTTGTCTTTAAATTGATGACAAATATCTTTGCCATCATTTCTTCATATATTTGCATATACACACGTTGCCTTGGATCTTGCACTTGGTGTAAAACCTTCTTCATCTTAAGCAGCTTCTTGATCTTTAAACCTTTTTGTTATTGAAATAGTTTTTCTGTGTATACATTTTTGCTGTTTAAACGTTTTTGATGGCATAGTTTTTTCTTCTATCAGAACCTTTTTTTAGGGACACTGACAATGAAAATGTTTCATGTGTTGAGACTCTCATAAGCAAGGCAGTGTGGGTAGAAAAACCCATAAAAGAGGAAATGATGTAGATGGAGCTAGCAATAAAGCTAATATTTCTTGATTCTTTTTGTATACCTTTATTAACTGTAATCTATTTCTTAATCATATAAAGATTATATATGAGATCGATAAATTTAAATATTTTTGTTTAAAGACTCTGTCTCCCTCTCTCCACACACACACACACACACACACACACATATATATATATATATAAACCGCTGGTGTTACTGTTCCTAAAAATGGTGTATAAGTTATTAGGAACAGCCTGGGTAACTGTTTCTATATGTACCTTAATATATAACTAGAATTTGAACTTTCAAGAATACATATGAAAACTTGTCCTAATGAGTCTTCATTAGGAATGGTCACAACCGATCCTAAAAGTAATTAGGAATGGTCGAGGAATGTTTTGGGAATAACCACTTGACCATTGCTAATTACTTTTAGGAACCACTACATGTTCTTTTAGGAACAGTTTTCGGCCAGTCATAAAAGGGATATTTGTTGTTGTGAAGTGATTGTGATGAGGTTGACGCATTGTGCGATGATCTGATGCTGCCCCAGCCGGTCCAGTCTATGATTTAGATTTTTTTATTTTAAAATTTCAAATGATTTTGGAGATCCTCTACATTTATGAAACATTTGATTTGATGGTATAATTTAAATTTATTATTAATGTTGACAGCTTAAAGCTAGTCGGGAACAACGCCTAGTGATTTGATAAGTTAGTTTTGAAAGGTAGTTCCCACATAGGATGGATGATTTAGAAGTTCTCCGTTACCATTGGATCCCTTCGAGGCAAAGTATGGGCCAGTCATGTCTGCACCTTTATCAATGACAATGCCTATGTACATCTTACATGATGGGGACAATTAATTCAAAAACATCACCATCACCCTTCACATGAAACTAAGTTTTTTTTCTTTTGAATGTAAAATTATTCCCCATGACTGTTGACAAAGCTTTATCTTTTGTATGAGCTATGAATCTGTAACATAGCTTAGTTTTACTTTTTACTGACAGCTTTCGTTGGTTTCTATAAGAAAGAATTGCTAAATATACGTTGAAATTTTCATCACCGACAAATATGCATACGATTTTATCTCTAACTACGAAATCATAAGAGTGAGGCCCCTCCATGTGCTAATGTCTTACAAGGGACCATATTTCAGCATCAAATCTACAATATTTTTGTAATGGACTATGGGTGGGATGACACCTTAAACTCAAGTTTATTGCAAGTTCTGATTGTGCTTAATATTGTTCAAATGTTCAAATAAGTAAGATGTAATTTTCCTTTTTTCTCTTCTTATTTTTCTTGAGGAAAACGTATATATATATATATATATATATATATATATATATATATATATATATATATATATATATATATATATATATATATATATCTTGGTAAAATGTATTTATTTGTGAATGTAAGCATCTTCAAGTATATATATATATATCTATTCTTCTACATGTTTGAGATTGCCTCACGGTCCTATGGAGATCTGTGTCCTATGGAGATCTGTGTGGTATAATAAACTATGAATCTTAGATCCACGAATATGGGAAGAGGTGGAATCAGCGGTTCGGAGATCTGATCCCCTCACCAGGAAGGAGGAGATCAAGGAAGTTGTGGCAGTAGGTCCGCTACTACCCCACCATAGCAGTGTTCATGAGCCGAGTTAGTCTAGCTCGAACTATAAGACCCAGCTCAAGGGAGTCATGCTCCAAATAAAATAATTTGACCTAAAGTGGACAACCGAACTCCTCTTTATAATCGTTCTTAAGCTGCTTTCCTTGTAACTTTTTCATACAGGACTAAAGTGGAAAACTGATGGTCCTTGTACCGACAAGTTTTCAAGAAAAAGATAACACAAAAAAACCTTATAAAAGGACTAAAAGCCCATTAGATTCAACAAGCATTTAAAAAGAAGGAAACAGGACAAGCAAAAAGGGTCATGCGTTCCCAATATTGTGATAGATGTGCACTTTGAATGAGCCAACTTTTAATTAGCTAAGACACAATCCAGCCTAATCGGGACTAACTGAGTCGAGCTTACCTTGCTCGAGCTCAGATTATTTATTTAAACATGCTTACTTTTTAACTCATTTATTAAACTAGTCGAGCTTGAGCTGAGTGTATACAAATCGAGCTTGAGCTACTCCACTAAAACAACTTAATGCAATAGGGCTGAGGTAGCTCTATGGGCTTCAAGGGCCTTAAATTTACCTATCTGTGTCTGTGAATTTCATTTTATTGATTGCTGGGATTATGTTATAGATGAGGGATATGAGTCAAAAACGATATTGGCGTTGGGGTAAGAATTTCCAACTCTCACGACCTGAAGAGATATTAAGTGAAGGCACGTGAGTAGTTGGGTGGGGTTTGTAAACATTGGTTTTTGGATTTATCTCAAGATTTTTGTATGTGTTATTTAATTTTAATGCACAAGCTTTTGAAGACAATAATCTTGTTGGTAAGTTTAAACATGGAATACTGCTTAAAGATTTGCATATTTATTGGACTTTGACCTTAACCAGACAATGAAGCTGTTAGCTCATTTGGACTTGACTTAACAAATAATCACAAGTTGTATCTGTAGGATTAACTGAAAAGGTATGAAATGAGTTTAGACTACTGCAGTTCAACAAGCGTCTCAGTTGGAAACTGATTTGATCTTCAACGATCTCATTTATTTTCGCTGGCAGTACATTTTCTTTCCTTCCCTCTCTCTTCCCTTTTGTTTTTTCCTCTTCACTTATGCCCAGTTCGGATAGCGGGAAATGACACGAATTTTTGCTCTTCACTTATGCCCTGTTTGGATGGAGGGAAGGGAAACGAAAGGGTAGTCATTGTGTTTGGTTGATTAATTAAAGACGAAGGAAAAAAAAAGACTACTTGTGTATTTCTGTTAGAAGAATTGGAACATTTTGGTATAAATTCGAAGAACTAGGAACTAGGGATTGAGAGGGACTTTTTCCGACATTTATGAAAGGCCGGTCTCCTTGTTCACCTCTGCCAGGGCTCCCAAACGCCAGAAAAAGCAATAAATAGTGTACCCCAGCCCGATGAGAGGCCTGTAACCCGCTCCACCCCGCCCCTGCCCCCCAAATTTCAGTTTGGCTTCACTGACTTTGAATCATTTACCTAAAATGTTCCGCTTAAACGTCGTAGGTTTTAATCCAGGCAGCTATTGCGGTCCAGTGTGTTATTTCTCTAGGATATAAACAGTGGCAAGTTTAACATCTGAGTTGAAAGTTGTATCAGAGTCTACCCACCCATGTTCCAAAACAATTAAAAGCACAAGGATACAGCATCGCAACTGGGGGTTTCATAACAAACACGGTTTGCCCTAAATGAATATTAAAAATATCTACATTTATAAATCGTGCTGCTTCTTTCTTGAACGGCTCAATTCTGGGGAAAATTTTGACTGGAAAAGTTGGCGTATTACCATACGTCCTTCCTTTTAACTCTTTTCATGTTGTGGTACTGATTTCTTGTCATGGTCAAGCGTGGCTGCATGTGCTCATCTTCTTATATATTTGAAATGTTCTTTTCTCTATATCAACAGCCCTTTTCATCAAATTTCAGAGGGAGAGAGTGATGGAGAAAGAAGGGAGCTCGAGGTTGAGGCGAATTGCGATGAAGGAGGAGGAGGTGGAGCCATTGGAGTTCATAGAAGAGATGACGAGTCATGTAGATGAGGTGCAGCAGATGGTGCTGGACGACATCCTCTCCACCAATGTCAACGTTGAGTACCTACAGAGGCATGGGATATTCGGTAGAAGTATAGACAGGAAAACCTTCAAGTCCAAGCTGCCAATCATCGAATACGAAGACATCCTGCCCGACATACAGAGGATTGCAAACGGTGATCCTTCACCCATTTTCTCTGCCCAACCCATCTCCGAGTTACTAACCAGGTCTCTCTCTCTCTCTCTCTCTCTCTCTCTCTCTCTCTAAATTGCACTTGGTTCAGTTTTTGGAGGATGCTCTTCTCATAGTTATTAAGGAACATTGATTCGGGTTGAGGGTTGCGGTTCTTGAGCCTAACTGATTGGGTGTTCCTCCCCACCCTCTTTCTCTCTCTTACTCAAAATGTGTTTGTTTTAACACGGATCTTAGATCCACGATAATATGAGATCACTAAAATATCAAACCTGCGGATTTAGAGTCGCTCCACATCCGACTTTAAATCTCTGTTTTTTTTACATGTAAAATGGGTTTAAGATTCACGTTACTAAGGCCAAGATCTGAGGTCCAAGGCTATCAAACATTACATTATCTTTTTCTACCTCTAACCTTGGTTCCAGTTTTAGAGGGCTCTCTCCTCAAGGGAAAATAATTTGAGTCGACGGTTGTTGTGACCGGGTCTTAGCTCTCTTGATTTCTTGTATGTGCAGTCAAATTTGAACTAATTTACCTGTGCACGCTTTAAAAACAAAAAAAGGAAAAGGTTTTCCTAAGAATGGATTTTCGGTGCTTGCTCATTTTTCGCTATAAAATGAGCTTGTGATTTAATCAAGGAATTATATATATATATATATATATATATATATATTTAATGGTTGTATCAAACAACTATGAACTTTTTTCCCATATATTTTTTTTTACTATCCTAAGGGCAAATTTGCTTTTCCGGAATGTGGCTGTAGACCAAGAGATTAAAATTCAAATGTCCAAACTTCGTTTGGGTTCCATCAAACTAGAACCAAACTTTTGCGCATTACTAGCGATTACATAATAAAGTTTATGGAATTCTCATCCTACCCTGACGGGTCGGATGGAAATTTGGGAACCAATTTTTCTACTGTTGCCTCACTTGGAGGCCTCCAGTCTTACTCCACCTCTCCTATTGTACAGGATTTCAGATGAAATCCAGCCTCGGCGTCGAGGCTTTGAAACGTGGTCGACGCAGAGGGTTGCCTCCAGACAGAGGGTTTAAAATTTGCCCGAGAATCACTCATCACTATATATATATATATATATATATATATATTTCTACACTTCAAAATGAATTAACGGAGGCTTTCTCTCATGTCGTAGGTCGTTAAGAAGAAGATTTGTTCCCTCCTCTAGGTAACGTTTGATACGCTGGAAATTCAATATAACACAGGAAATTTATTTCAAATTTAAAAAAAAAAATTCAGTTTATCAAACATGAAAAAAGTTTTTGGACCCTTGGGGCTGGAAACGAAAATATATTTTCAGAAAAATTTTTCCAGCTAAGAGCCTGAAAAATTTTTCCGAAATTTTTTTTTTACCTCTTCCTCCCTTCTTTCTCCTCCCTCCTTCCTCCGTTATTCCTCTTCCCTCCTTCCTCCCTCCTTCATCCTCCCTCCTTCTCTTCTTCCTCCCCCTCCCTTCTTCCTCCCTCACTCCTTTCTTCCTCCTTCCCTTCTTCCGTCCTCCTTCCCTTCTTCCTCCTCCCTCCTTCCCTTCTTCCTCCCTCCCTCGCTCACTTCTTCCTCCTCCCTCCTCACTCGCTCCCTTCTTCCTCCTCCCTCCTTCCCTTCGTCATCCTCCCTTCTTCCCTTCGTCATACTCCCTTCTTCCTTTCGTCCTCTCTTCTTCCTCCTTCCTCCTTCCTCCTTCCCTTCTTCATCCCTCTTTCTTTTTTTTTTTTCCTTCCTCCTTCCCTTCTTCTTCCCTCATTCCCTTCTTCCTCCGCCTCACTTCTTCCTTCCTCGCTCCCTTGTTCTCTTAAACCTAGAAATATATTTCTATTTCATCAAATTAAAAAAAGTCATCACACACACATCAAAATGGGAATCCAAAAAGATTTTTCTCATTCCATTTTTTCAAAAAATATATTTTCATAAATATATTTCTAATTTTAAATTTCCAGCCATCAAACACTATCCTAAAGTACTTAGTGTAAATATTAATTTTTATAGAGAGAGAGGTAATCACCGGCCAACGCGAACAACTTCCGCCCAACATTGTTGTTTCCGGTGTCACAAAAAGCAAAAACTACAAAAATATTTATAAATCCACCGGAAATGCTTCGTCACTCGTCAGACTACAGGCACTGGTTGGCAGTCGCTGGTTGACACCGGCGACTCTGTTTCATGGTGAAGAAGAGAACTCTGTTTCATGGTGAAGAAGAGAAGTGTGGAGAGAAGAAGCAGGTGAAAATGAATCCGCCACGTCTAAACCTCTTTTTCACACTTGTATTGGCAATTCGCACTTCGGCCACAACAATTTGTACTCATTTTTCAAAATGACCACGTGTCTTTTAACAAATTATCTAATTGCCCCATGAATTTTTAAAACATTCAAAAGATCTTATTATTCTTCAACCGTTCCGATTTGGAGTTTTGGAAATGTGTACTTTATTTTCATTCCAACAATTTTGGGAATGAAGTTCCTAAAAATCGTTCCAATTTCAAGGGACTAAACTATTCCTAAAAGATGGGGTCTAATGAAAACATAATCTCCATAAACCTGCAAAAAAATATGTAGCACCCAACATGACCATAATGTGTGTAATTAACATCAATTAAACATAATCAATAATACTTTCGTGCTAATTATTTATAATGAAACATTCTCTTATTTACAGCAATGTCAGCATAACTAACAGTCAAACAACGATTTTATTCCTTTATAAACTAGAGAGTGAGTATAGTTCGAAAAATTGAAAATTGCTTCACTTTTTGGTATTTCCCAAACCCATTCATT
Organism: Nymphaea colorata; assembly: GCF_008831285.2. NCBI lineage: Eukaryota > Viridiplantae > Streptophyta > Magnoliopsida > Nymphaeales > Nymphaeaceae > Nymphaea > Nymphaea colorata. Next base: position 2,756,299 of record NC_045145.1, read on the forward strand.
GCTTTCTTTGAAGTACCATTAGAGAAATTAGATGCTTAATTTCTATAGGTCTGGTTACAAACCATAGGGCGAAAGGAAATGGAACCCGAAACCCCAGTCTCACCCCTTTCTTCTTCTTCCTTCCCCAAACTATGCGTGCATTAGTGCATCATTGTAAATTCTCAGTTCAGTTGACTGTCACTTCTTTTGGCAGCTCCGGAACATCAGGCGGTCAGCAGAAAATTGTCCCGGTGATTGCCAACCATCATGAAGGGATTTATACAATCTTCGGATGGCTCATTCCCACCGTCATGAACAAGTAACAGATTAAGTTGTCCTTTTTATTTTTCTCCTTGTGAAGTAGATATCATCTATTTGGTGAATGAAATGGGTCATCAACCTCTTAGTATACAAGTCCACAAGCATAATTGTACTCCCACTACTTTTTACAACATTTTAAATATTCATTTGAGTGAATTTCGAATTGATCAGCAATATGGTGTTGGATTAAGCAATTTCATTCTGATCAAAGGACAAATGTTCGTTACTAAAGTAAGATACGTTATGGTATTTTGAATTTTGAACTTAAATTAAACAATGAGGTCCTAATTCTACGATATCTTGTATGAAAAGAAAATTTTAGTAACATATGAAGTTCTTCCATAAATCAGATATGCATGGGTTATTCTAGTTCAGGTAGACATTTTGAAACAATTTTAAACTATGAGGAACATCATGGTACTAATTCATGTAATATATAATTATCTCAAATTAAATGAAATTCATCATTGAATCAGACAACACCAACAATGAATTTAAGGATGATCAATAATGAAAAGAGAAAGGTCGTTAATCACTATATTTTTCACTTCAACAAGTACTGTTATTACCTACAGTATTCTGCTAAAGATGAAAATGATCACAAACCAGGGAATTGAATGAGCAAAAAATCTGTGCTGAACTAGAACTGTGGACAATGAAGCACCATATTCTGCTCATTTCTTGGTTATTGACCCTTGGGTTAAAAAGAATCTACTGCAGGTGCAATGAAAAAACAACCGAAGAATAAATGAATGCTAATGAGGAGACAATACCTCTTAATTCACCTTGCCTCCAAAGATCACAAAGTAGTTTTGCATGACTCTAGAACAATGAGTCAGAGAGGAAAGCAAAAGCAAAAGGTGGATAACATATCCAGTGTTTGCTGCAAAATTGATAACTGGAGTGCCAAAAGATTTTTTATGTTCTTTAACTAAGATAAACAAGCGCACTTGTGCGGTGACAAAATTAATGTTGTCTTTTAGTAAAGTACACTTACACAAAGAATGTATAAACTATGCTGAAGTTTTACAAACATGTGGAAAAAAGTTGCTATATCTTGTAATCTTTTAGAAGGGTTTATGTATCAACATTAATAAAAAAGTTCATGCCTATGGACAAAAACCAAAAGAAAATCAAGGAACCAGAACTGCACTAGTAGAGCTTCTTGGAAGGCTCCTTAACAACAAATAGCACTTAAAAAACAGAACTACTGTGAGAACCAGACTAATAAAGAGAATAAATATGGGGACAGGTACTGTTTTTACCCACATTTTTTTTCTTCATGTGTTTTTGGGCATGCACAGAACAAAAGTGTGTTGCAGCTTAAACCTTAACAGCATATTGATGATGGCTTGGTTCGTCTATGACAAACAGGAATATTTCAGGATTAGATAAAGGAAAAGTCCTATTCTTCTTCTTGACTAGGACAGAGACCAAGAGTCCAGCTGGAATTATCATGCGGTCTGTACTTACAAGCTACTATAAAAGTCCTCAATTTCTTTGCAAACACTATGATAACATCAACTACACCAGCTCCATTCCCTCCATCCATTGCACAGATGTCTTCCAAAGCTTGTATGCTCAAATGCTTGCCGGCCTAGCTGACCGGCTTGCCATCTTTCAGATAGGTACAACTTTTGCACCAATATTTCTCCAGGCTATCCACTTCCTCAAGCGTCATTATCAGGAACTTGCAGCAGATATTGAGCATGGGACAGTGAATCCACAAGTTACTGACGCAGCAGTTAGAGCAGCATTAGGAAATGCTCTAACCCCTGACCCAGAAAATGCTGAACACATAAGGAAGGAATGTTCAAGTCGGGATTTTCAGGGTATCATAAGAAGGATTTGGCCAAATACAAAATTTCTGGATGTTATAGTGACAGGACCAATGGCACAGTATATTCCAAGCTTGAACTTCTACAGTGGGGACTTGCCTTTGACCAGCACTCCCTATGGATCATCAGAGTGCTTCTTTGGGTTAAACTTATACCCTTTAACTAAGCCTGAGGACGTTGCCTACACCATTATGCCTAACATGGCCTACTTTGAGTTTTTGCCTGTCAAGTCTGCAGATGATATTGGCCGGATAACAGCAATGCAAGTGGTGGACCCTGTGGATTTGGCTCACGTGGAGGACGGAAAAGAGTATGAGCTCATTGTGACCACTTACTCTGGTAAAAATTTATATAGCTTTCTTCATTGACATGGCTGTGTGTGTTTCTGCATTTTCCTCTATGTATTTATATGCAAGTGCATTGCCATCTAGTCTTGGGAACAACAATATGGAGAATTGGTGGTTTTCATAAAACAAGAATCACATGAGAGAGTGTCCTTTAGTTTCAGCAAGATTTGACCTGACATGCATCCACACAGAAACACACACACGCGCACACATATATAATAATAACTCTATCATGGCCTCCTTAATCTACCTACTAGCTGAGGCTTTTGGCTATTTTATTTTTAAAATTTTGAATATACATATATATACATTTCAAAGTCAAAATAGTGAGATGTTGTTCCTATACATGACAGCTTATGAACTGCCAATAGTGTCCACAAACCATCTCTAACTAGGATCACTTTTTAATTGGAAAAAGTGACTGCCGTCCATTGATGGATTTTTTGTGTTCTGTTTAATAAGAAACACAAAGTTAGATTAGTTAATTTTTATATTTATGTATGTTTCTGAAGAAGTGAAAGCATTATGTTGTTCATTTTGCAAAACGGATCAACTTCATGGTAAAGAAAGCAAGTGTGGCTGAGCTAATTCAATCTATGTTTTACCTTTAGGAAAATAAGCATTAATGAATCAATTACAGGCTTAAATTTGAGAAAAAGTTTAATTGCGCTCACCTGGAAATGGCCCAACTAAAATGCGTTAAGCCAATAACAGCCAGTTAAACTCAATTAGTGGTCTTTGTGTTGCAGTTTAATTACCAGCTTGGTAACCTTGCCTTTCCCCATGACCGGTGTCAAATTTGACAGTTTGTGTCGTCTATTGGGATGTGTAAATGAAATAATCTTCAACTATGGAAAGTAACTTTTGGAACAACCACACGCCCTTTTTCGAAGCAATTCTCCATTTTTTTTTATGATCTACTTTATAGATGTAGTTATTAATCATATCCAAAAGATGAACATAGATGGATAGATGAAGCCATGCAAACAAGTGATTAATGGTTTTTCCTCATTGCTCACGAGATGAATTTCTTTTCCTCATGCCACATTAGGTCTTTACCGATATAAGATTGGGGACGTACTAAGAGTTGCCAAATTCTACAACAAAGCTCCCCAATTCCACATTGTTGGTCGGAAAAATGTTTGCCTTAGCATTGATATAGACAAAACGGAAGAGACAGAGTTACAGAGGGCCATAGCGGCAGCTGAACTTGCTCACCTTAGGCCACATAATGCAAGAGTTCTTGACTACATTTGCTATACTGATGTTAAGACAATTCCGGGGCATTATGTTATTTACTGTGAACTTTCTCCAATCAATCACAGCGATAACTCTTCATTCTCACGGGTAATTGACCAATGCTGTCTCACTATCGAGCAGTCACTAAATTATGTTTACAGAGGCCTGCGTTCCTACGACAAAACAATAGGACCATTGGAGATCAAGCTTGTGAAAGGTGGCACATTCCATGAAGTAATGGACCATGCTATAGCTAGAGGTGCTTCTGCTGCACAATACAAGCCGCCTAAGTGTGTCAAATCTACTTGGATGCTCGATATATTGGAGGCGAGGGTTGTCTCAACTCATTTTAGTCCAGGTGTTCCAAGTTGGTTGCCATGACCACAGCAGAAGATGGCTTCAGCGGATAAGCTCAAGCTTTTGGGAGGAGATCTACCTGCATTATATTTTGTCTGCACGTCCGTATGTGTTGTACACAACTTTCTGGGGCTTCTATCTATAAGTGAACATGGACATCTTCCCTTCTTATCCGCGCACACATATGCACATATAAGAAGACATTCAAAATACTGCCCACCAAAATGGCAGCGACGTCCGTTCAGTGACAGAGCATACGCAGCTTTATATTCAAAGCTTGAACGAGAAAATGAATGAAAAACGTTCAATCTCGTAAGGGAGTGCCTCAACGATGGTTAGGCAGAACCCTTGTACTCTTTTTATTTTTTAGTTTGTCTATTTTAAAATTTTGATTTCATTTAGAAAAATATATATAAATATAAGTATCATTTAATTTCAATTAAAAGTAGCAGCATTAAATGCTTTAGTGACACATTTTCTGGAATTTAAATTCAATTCTATCTTTTACCAAAATCCACTTGAATACCTTACTATTTTGCCAATTTGTTACGATTATAATTTTTTAATATTATCAATAACAAAAATTTATTGTTAACATTTTCTTATTATTCACATAAAACCATTAGTTTTTGTTGTTTTAATTTAAAGAAAATATGTATAGTAGTTATTTTTCCAAAATTCATTTTAATAAAACCTCAACATGCTAAATTTCATTGTCACTTCATGTTTTTTTTCAGAACATTGGTTTCATAAACATAAAAAAACGTATCTGCATATAAAGAGAATAAAAAGTAGAAGCATTTTTCTTATGACAGTACTAATTTGCCTGTGCTCTTTAAAATAAAAGTTCTGTTCCATCACTGCTGCCACGGCGATCACCTATCTTTATTTGGCAAAGATGAGTCCCACCTATAGCCCTCCAGTAAGGGTGACAAATAACAAATACACATATACACACGTGCGTTTAACCAGATTTTCACATACTTTTCTCTTATTCCTTCCATTTTTTCATTTTTCTTTTACAGAACTATTGCAGTCCATCCTATGATTAATGGATCAAAGGGGGACTAAAAGAGACTTGATATCATTGTAAGAGAGGAGACTTACAACAGTGCTGTCTAAATCATCGACATATACCTTACCATTGAAATCATTACCGCTACATCCCTTGGAAGTGAAGATGAGACTATGAAGCTGTAGCGGGGAGAACGTTTCCCGGAATAGATACTACCGTCAACCAAAAAACGAATATTCATTTCAAAAAACGACACCTAACATATTTTTTCTTGCTTTGCCAAAAGGCCAGTATTCAGAATATCTCTTGCTCTGCGTAAAGTTTGACCGGAATTATCCTAGTGTGATGTTCTCGAAACTTCAAAATAAACCTGTGTAATATAAGAACATAGTTTGAGAAACAAATCAAACCAGATCTGCATTTGCATGAAGCCCTTGAGCTCCAGTCCGCTACGTCTTATTTGAAGTGGAACTAGCCTGTGTACTAAAGAATCAGGAATGCCCAACCTGCAAAGACATGAAGAAGCTTTCGGCAAACAAAGAATGCAAAGTGCATTCCTCAGAAATTTATAGGATGCAAAACTAACCAACTCAATGGAAGATCATAAAAGGCTGCAATCTCACAAACAGCCATCTAGTCACTACAGGGACACAGGAAAAACAGGCAGCTTTCTAAACCCTTTTTTTTTGGGTCAACTGGTTGAGAGAGAAAGAGAGAGGCCTCATACATTATTCCAGGCGGTCGTTGCTCATCGTTGGCCATTGTCAATTGAGAGAGAAAAAGAGTGCCCTGACATTGCAGCTCTTTTCACATCCTGACTTGTTCGTTTAGTATCATTTAGGAGGATGGAGCAAAACTGAAAACCAACGTAAACATTAGCGCACAAAGAGCAAGCCAACTGATTTTGGGGACAACACATTTTGAAATTTTGATATGTGGACTCTTGGAGATAAATCAAGTTCCTCTCAAATGGACAGGCTATGACCAAATTATAAAAGGAACATCCCAAAGAGTTAAACCCTGGTCCCCAACCCAATTACATATCTCATGCTGGTTTCTTATATATGCAGCTTCAATTCACTCTATATAGCCACACAGGATCAATGATCTCACCAATTGCCATATTCAACGTCTGCATCTAGATACAAAGGTGTTTCAGCATCTTCCTTCTTTCCACATGCTAAAATATGAGGAATAGTTCACCTAATACATGGTCTCCTCAATGTGAGATGTTCATATTACTTAGTACATGACACAGATGGAGCATGGTATGATGATGACACTAAGCATGGGAAGTCAACACGTTTTCATGAACTGCATTATCAGCAACAAGCATGGTTATTGGCTTGGGCTCTGTCCATCATGGCCGAGAAGTTAGTTTTCCATGACCTATACCACAGCGATTGCTAAGGGTCACCCTTGACATAGGTCTTTCTTCCCCATCAATCAAGGGTGTGTCAAATTCTGGCCTCATTTTGCCGTCATTATTGATCATCTAAGAAAGCAACTTATCTTACCAATATAGAAGGATATGTAGCTAGTGATAGTCCTCTTCCTACAACCAGATCGTATTAATTCAGGTGCTGATAGCTTGCATATGATCTTTCTCATTCTAGCTGCATGTGTGGCTCGATGCAGACCCTATCTGTCATAGCTAATCTTCCATGGCTGAGTTAGTGGTTCGAATTCTCCTGCATGCATTATCTCCATGAAGCATGACCACAAAATTTTACTCTATTATCAGCTTTTTTTTTTCTTCTCTTTTTTTCCTTTCAGTTCTTCTTGTCATAAAAGATCTGCTAGTTACCCTTTTGTGTCCATGAAACCATAATTTCTGAAGCTTTCCATCCTTATCTTGCTTTCCTTGACAAAAATTCTTAGTTTGCTAGGTTGTAAACTGCACTTGCAATGGCAGTGAAGTTTGGCATCACTGTCATGGATGGGAATTTCAATAAGTTCAGCAATTAATCCAGACTTTCTTTCTTCTTATGAACAGAAATTTTTTATCCAGCTCTTTTGAAAAGCTGCTTTCTTATTCTTGCTTACATGTAACACATACCCCTTGTATAGTAATCTACCTTATTTAGAGATGCAATTCAATTTTTGGCAGGGAAGAAGACTAACTCTGCTTTACAATCCTGAAGCAAGTAACTCCTACTCCAGAGTTTGGAGTTGCATTGAACGGTAAATTGTTCCCTATTATTATTCTCTAATTAATTTATTCTGCTTTTAATTTTTATGCTCAATGAGCTTTCCTAATAGGGGGCTTCAATCAACCTTTCGTGTGTGGTGGTCAGCCAAGGTCAATGACAAGGAAAGATCGAGGAAAATCTGATCAAGATATGCAGCCCCAAGCATGGTAGGAAGCAGAAAATGTTTTTACTTAGTGTCTATGCTTGTGATGTCCTAACCAGCTGTTTGTTGCCATCTTAGTTATCGAGGCAAGCTTCCTCTCCTGCCACTTTTGCCTCTCTGTAAAGAAGTTATAGAAGTGAGAAGCAGCAGATGCATAACCAGTAATATTTCTATAAAATTTGATTTGTCTTGGTCATTTTATCTTTTAATTCATTTAAATTTAAATTTTTAAAATTTGCATGTGGACCCTTCACTAGCAATGATTTTTACAGACTTTTTTACAATATTTCATTTTTATAGGCTCCACTATTGATCTCTTCTCTCTTATTATCTTGTCTTGGCTATCATTATTTGGTTTCAATTTTTTTTTTAATTCTCATTCCACAGTCAAAGTAATGGCAAAAATGTCAAGCATTTATACACTGATGAAATAGGTTTGCTACTGTCAAAGGAGAATGTAGCTTACATGTTGTTGCCTTTTCTTGAGCTATTGTCTTTTTTTTAATGAGTTATAGGTGTCCATCCCTGTATCCAATATACATACTGATCGTAAAGATCAAATTGTGCTCCAGCTGCTCATATCCTTGTAGACTTGTAAAGTTCTCACACAGAAAGGTTTACTGCATATATTGGATTTTTCCAAGCTTGTCAAGGATGGATTTTATCAAAAGGTAATAGTTTGGTTAATTAACAGTGTAAAGTCCAATTGCTATGTGTATATGTTATATATATGTATATCGCGATCAAAACCCGTTACTAGATTGGACGTGACATTTAATACTTGTTCTTTCTGAAACCTATTGAACCCTTCCAAAACATGCAGAGAAAATGCTGGTCTTCTTGGAGTGGCTAAGTTCAACAGTAGAGAGTATTGCAGATATCAACTGCTTTCATGGTGTTTTTTTCAATTTTTTGGTACTGCAAATTGTGTATGTTTCCTGCTCATTAGCATCGAGCCTACCATTATAGATCATATTTTTGAAGTCCAAATTGATCTGTTTCACCAGTATGTCACTTCCAACAAATGAATTAGGCCCTTTGACTCAAAAGTGGGGGAAACGAAAGCAGAGATAGTCTGATAGCTCAAACACAAAAGATTTAGAATGCTTTGCTTCTAAAAGATATCAAGAATAACTTAATTAAAGATCAAGTATGAAGAAAGCACATCAGATTATAAAACTCAATCAGTTGAAGGATGTTTGATTGGAACCAAAAGTTTAAGCTTGTCATTCTTAAAACCGTCTAGTTAGAGCTACGTCACATAGCTATGGGTACGGTTGCTAGTACGGGTACAGCGTTTTTGCCAATCTTGGTATGGCAATATGGCAATAATTATATATTTTTAATTCCAAAAATAAAATTTAAAAATTTAAAAAAATTGATATCAACAGATCATTAAGACAATGTTCCTTTCATAGTTTCTACATATAATTTCATTAATAAAACATAAAATTTTCCTTTCATAGTTCCTACATATAATCTCATAAATAAACATAAATAAACTGAGATCATTCTTTGTGTTCTTCTTCCTCTTCCATGTCCACCTCCACAACCTCCTCCTCATCCTCCTCTACCTCTTGCAGTGTACATGGTTTATTTAACCCCAAATTAAGATGATCTAGATCATCCTCTCCTTTGAAGTTAAATTCCTCACCATTCACATCCCAATTTTTACAGTTTTTCCTTCTCTATAAAAGGATAATAATTAAGAATATAATTATCAAGTAGTCAAGTATATAGAAACGAAAAATTTACAAGACAATAAGTGTTGACTACTTGTATTCATCATTGCTTCGTGAAAGTAACCAAAGGTTAGAATGCACATAAACTAAATCTTCCACACATTTGCTTGTAAGTTTGTTTCTCTTAATGTTGTGAATAGGTGCTCCAATTTCGTCTGAAGCATGAAGATGTAGTAGGCTGAACTAACAATGTCAAAGCAAGGTACTAAAGAGTGGGATAAGCATGTCCATGTTTGACCCATCAAGGAATAAGTAGATATATGTCTCTATCTACCATTGCATTCATATTTTCATTTTTTTGTAGAAAAGTTTGTAAACTCATTGCAAGCTCATTTATTTTGATATGGATCTCTAAAGATTATATTAAGACATGTCAACCTATGTCTTGATAATTCAGGATCTATATGTGGTGGGGTTCTTCCAATGCCTTCGGAGAGCCACTTTAATCCATAATACTTATGGTTCAATGAGTGTGCCATGCATTGAAGGGGTGTTGCTCTTATCCCATCTTGTTACTAATATATTGTGCCCTTGATCAAAAGAATTTGAATCTTTAAGTGCAAAGTCCTTCTTCTCATGATTGAAAATGACATCCCATAACTTTTCAATCATATTGTCCCACATCTCATAAACACAATGAAGCATTGGCTTATCACAATCAAGAGCCCTCAACATCACCCAAATAGGCTCTGTGAATGCAAGAAAATAAGAGATTTTATCTGAAAAAACGTCATCAACAAGCAATTGTTTGATGGTTTGAGCCTTGTCATCGTCATCAGCGTGATAGAAGTTCCAATCATCAATTGTCACCATATTGATGAATGCACTTTTAACCTTCTTGATCCTCTTCATTGTAACAACTTTAGAAACATAATGTGTCTCTGCAATTCTTAACAACCTCAAATTAGTATATCTATTATAAATGGAAAGCAACCTCAAATCAGTATATCTATTATAAATGGAAAGCACATGTTGATGATTAACTATGAAGTTTCTAATGTTTTTAACATCTTTCTCCAAGTCTTCAATCCGCAAACACAATTCATAAGCACAAAGTTCTTGTTTTTTGCTTGGTGGATTGCATATGTTTTCAATGTCAAATTTAAAATATGGACTGCACAAGGCGTCCAAAAAATGTAAGGATATTCATGTTCCACTAGAAGACTTGTACCTCTACATACAAGTGCATAATCTATAATTATCTAGACAGCCTTATCATTTCCAACTTCTTCAATCAACTCTACAAATAATCCTTTCAAATACTCAGCTTTTTTAAATTCATCAAAATGCATCTATTGCTTTTAGAAAGATTGACTTATTAGATGAAATTGTAATAAAGTTAATAAGTGGATGTCTTTGAATATCTGTCCGGCCATCATAATTGAAACTCCATGTCAACTTTTGATATTGTAGCAATTTATCTATTAGATTCTTCTCTTGTTGTAGGATGATGGTTCAAAGTTTAGTGTAACATATTGAGACATGTTGTTATTTGCCAAAGATGTAACTAGATCCTTCCAATATGGATTTTTAGTTGCATTAAATGATACATAACTAGAAAAGAAGAATGTTCCAATTTTTTTATCCAATTCCTGCCTTTTTGTGAAGCAAATGTCTGCTTAATTGATTTTTGAGATGTGCGCACCTTTCTTTTTTTTTCTTGCTTTTGTATGCATCATCGTATAAGAGTACTAAAGGAATGTTAATAAAACCAGATGATTTCTCACTTTTTTTCATGTCATATTGTTCTTGCTCCTTCTTCAACTCATTCACACTATCAGTTTTGATCTTTTTACATTTTTTAATACCATAAATTTTCATTTGTAGTAGATGTGCTTTAACTCTTGTATATGTCCCATTGAACTCCTTTGCACAAATAGAATATGCAAAGATTACATTCCTACCACCTCCAGGAGCTTTTCCTTTCCTTTCCACATAACTCCATAATCGTTGGTCCTCTTGTGACTGTGATAAATTACATGTAGCTGCAGCTCTAGATGCACAACTTGAACTTGTATTGTAGAAGTAGTTCCCTTCCTTTTTACTTGAGGCAGCCATACTATAACAAAGATAATTGAACAAGCAAGTAACTTAAATATACTCGAAAAACATATAACAGCATAAAACAGAAACAATCATAAGCTGCATAACTTATAAAAAAATTAACAAACATGTTTGAAAACTCAACAAGGGCATATGCGAAATAAACAATCCACATGAGTTCATATGAGATTAGAGGAAATTTTTTTATGTTGTTTAGTAACAATTAGGAGTCATATCTCTTTCTAAACACATCGAACAAGTCGACAAACAAAACAAAACTACTCTCAATTGAGCTTCCCAAGCTGCCAAACTCCCAAAAATTGCAGCAACCCTAAAAGTAGCCAAATGAGAAAACCTGCCTCGCGGACTCACCATCTGTCACCAATTGCTGCCCAAGCTCCTACCGGGCGTTCGTCGTCAGCTGCCCAAGCTATCAAACCCCCAAAAATTGTAGCAACCCTGAAAACAGCCAAATGATAAAACCTGTCATTGCCGACTCACCGCCATCACCAGTAGCTGCACAAGCTCCCATTGGACGTTCATCTCCAGCTGCCCAAGCTCCCACTGGACGTTCATCTCCAGCTGCTCAAGCTCCCACCAAAAGACCAAAGAAGATCGAAAACGCGAAGAAAGAAAAGTTGAGGGTCACGGGCGAAGCAGTCTATATTTTATTATGGTTTGGATCTAGTTCCAACCCGAAACCAAATCCAAATGTACCAAACTGTACCTGCATACCCGGTTTGGCACACCAGCGTACCAGTACGGATACGCAGGTCTCCCCCATGTACCATGGAGACATAGGTTAGAGCTTCCCAAGTGATCTCCTACCTAAGGAATGATTTGGTACTGGAGTGTAGGAATATGAGTCCTACTTTAGAATAAAATTTAGCAACCCCATCTAAGTGATTCTTGTGAAATTAAGTGATTGTTTCCCATCTAATTGAATCTTGTGAAATTGGGTGATTGATTATGGTGTTTATAAAGTACGTTCCATGAAAATGGATATGGTAATCTACTTGTTTTTGTTTCATGACCTAGGTAAAAATGACATGCTTGTAGTGCAAGCTCTAACGAACAACATAATGGCATCAACCCTCAGCGTCCACAACAATGATACTGAGCTCGTTGACTGTCGGCCTGATGATAAGTAATTGGTCTATCATTCAGGCCTGTTGCAGAAATGTTTCCTCCCCATGAGAGCACCAGCAGATTGACACTATCAGTCAAGTTCTCCATTTTGGCAAGACCCATTCCGTGACCATTTCTTCCTGTCATCTCAAAAGTCGGATACCAGGCTAAAGTCAAGGATGCATTAATTCATATGCATATTGTGCCACATAAGCACCATCCTCCCCACATGATTCTCAATCACCAACTAGTAGGGAGAACATGATTGGGGTTAGGCATAGACCTGCTATTTGCAGATGTTTCATGCATAAATTGATAATGAATAATTAGCCTTCTCTAGGTCAGGATCCTAAGAATAATTTTTTTACTGGTTGTTTCTAATATGTTATTTGTTTAGGCATTCATGTTGTTGACATTTGTATGTGACCAATATCTTATAAATTTAGGAACCACGTTAAAGTTCTTAAACTGTATGCTGCATGTGTAAACTTGCACACACTACGATGTTCAGTATTTGGTGGTTAGTATATTTAATATGAAACTAAATTTCTTTTATGCTAAGAGATGTTTTAGGGTGTCGAACTCTTCATGACCTCCTTCAACTTAACAATTTGTTTCATGAATGAGCAGAGGAGGGCAGCAATAAGGTTTCAATGGTCATTGTAGGTGGGAAAGCATGAAAGCGGAGAAGGATGAAGGAGCTAAAGCTAGAGCTAATGAGATGATGAAATTATAATTTTTTTTGTATAGTTTGTTTAATTGTAATGATTTTTTTAATCATGTAAATAGTTTATTGTCAATATCAATTTCATCATTTTTATTTAATGACTCTCTCTCGTATCGTTCCTAAAAGTCATATATGAGTTATTAGGAATGGTCAGGGTGACTGTTCCTATACATATGTTCAAATGTAATTATGATTGGAGCTTTTAGGAACACATATTATAGACCATTCCTAATGAGTCATTATTAGGAACGGCTGCGACTGTTCATAAAAGTACTTAGGAGCACTACTTTTGAAAATGTCATAGGAACGATCCTCCAGCTGTCCTAATTACTTTTAGAAATGGCCGTTCATACATTTAGGAATGGTTTCCGGCCGTTCCTAAAAGTATGTTTTGTTGTTGTGAGTTCACTTTGAAAGAAAAAACTCTGTTCATTTACATTGACTATGTTCATTCAACGCAAATGAACCAAGGATTAAGCATGGGAATTGCAAGAAGTCGTTCAAATCTTGATCAACACTGCCCCCAAGCCTAAAGGATCTGGCCTCAGTTTAGCTACCCAATCTTGAGAATTGATTGATTAGTTTACTCAAACATGTTTGCTTTCTATTTGCGTTTATACATTTTGATCAAGAGGTTTTGTGAAAGAGTGTTCTACAACACCAATCATGGCAGAAAATTTTCCTTGACAGACATATAAACATTCCAAAATGCTTGTCTAGCTACCAAAGAGCTTTCATCATATCATCCTGCCGTACTATAAAATCTCTTGAATCTCAAAATATGGATGTGATTACTGCAATAATACATGATGTTTGACCAGAAAGATATGGAGTATGATAATCTCATCTGTGCTGGTTTGGAACTACAAGGAATGGAAGCAATAGGCATTGTCATGACTGCACTCAATTAGATTTCAACACTGCATAACCACATTACAACAATTGAGAGGCTGAACCATTTCTCAGGCTCACTGAATATGAAAGAAGTGAAGCCTACAATCATGATGATCAGCAACATTTTTTTCTTTTAACTTAAAGCAAGAATGGTTTGCTTGCTTCAAGTGGTTTGGCCAGTAAGAGTATCAATTAGCCAAGGAGAGACCTTGTTAGGCTATTGGCTATCAGAAGCCCTACAGCATAATAAAAAAGAATAGAAATTTGAAAGAGCAATTTCAAGGGGAAAGCCCACAAATAAAATTTTCAGATTCCTAATATTTTTATTTTAAGTTAAAATGCAAATGTTTTGCTTACTTTAAGTGATCGATCAAAAGAGCATTAGTCAGTAAGTGAAACCTTTTTGGTAGTTTGTTGTCTACCAAAAGTTCCTATAGCACTATGAAACATAAACCAGGTAGAAACAACAATTTCAAGTGAAAGGCCTGAAGCTAGAATGTAAGACTGTTGCGCCTCTAGCCTTCAAGGACACAACTGCTTCTCCTAAAAGCCTAAAGGGGCTTGGAACATTATGCAACAATTTCTTCTGAAAATGTTGGGAAACTAAAGATCTTAGAACAAGGTCACATGTGATGAAAGATGTATAAAATGAACAACTGACCATTTATGTAAAGAACTCCCCTTTGCAAGAGAAGTTCGAGGAAACAAATCGAAATTCATATATGCATGCACTGAGAGGAAAAATCACATATAGACAAATGAAGATGACCATACTGTGTATTACTCAAATCAACGTGGAATCACAACAATGCTTTATGGCTGGTGCATAATAGTTTGAAAGCTAAATTACTTCATGCACGTGTATATTATAAAAAGTGGGTTGAACAAGAGAAAAATCCAAGCATAACAAATTTCTAACTTTTTGAAACAAAGATGGAGAATGAGACTTACTCAAAAACTATTGCACTCCTACTTTATTTTCAACTGCACATGAACAAGCAAGCTACATGTTAATGGGTGTTGATATTTTGAGATGCTTTCAAAATTTTCCTGTTTTCAGTTTCTTTTACAAAATTGACTGTATAGATGTGGTTTCATGGTTTGTCAGTGACAATCTGAAGAAAAACCAATCACTATTTGTATATTTTCAAGTCTTTTGAAATATTTTTTTCCTTAAAAACATATAAGTAGGCATGTGATGAAAAATGAATTGCCGACGGTTATATAATTGAGTTTACCTAAGATGCTCACTTAGCTTAACTATAATTCACATTAGCTCAGATATAATTCATAATTGATAAATATATCATATTTAACTAAGTGTATGGATTTACTCCTATGGACTTCATATTTTTCAACGCATTCACTTTAAGTAGGAGTCTTGCAAATCCATGCTCCAATTAGTTTCACCTTGCTCTTGTCTCTGATTCTTGTTGCTCTAATGCTTACTTCAAAGATGCAACTATAAGTTCCAATTCTTTATATTTCTCTAGCAAGATGCGATACTTTTCTTCTATAGTTTTGGCCCTCTTGCAAGCTTCAACTGATGATCTTGCATAATCGGCACATGAGGTGTAAAGTGTGAACACATTATTTGCAGAAACACCTAGTCCATATGTAGAACATATCGATGTGCCTCTGGACCCATAACTTTGATGTCATCATCTCTTGCAATGATGTGACGTGAACTCTCAAGCATTTCAGATGAAACTTGTTTTATTTTTTCCTGCAAATTTGTTATTGTCTTTTGCTTAAACTTTAGCACGAAAATTTATACAATTAAAAATAGTGTATAGACATCCATACCAGTTGTTGGCAAGCTGCATATTATTTTGATGACTCAAAATGTACATCATAGGTCGGCTGGGTTCTTGGCCTGCACTATTTTTTTGTTTTTACTCGAACAACCAAAAATAACATCTTCAGTCATGATGCACTATGAAGTATTTAATTGAAAAACATGTTATGTAAATGTCCTTACCTCCTCTACATCAAATCTGGCTACGCTCTTCGAGCCTACAATATTGCAAATAATTTTCTTATCACGGTTTCCTTTGTTTCTTTTACTTTGATTATTCAATACAATTAGTTAATGTTATGTCAATGCATAAAATTAATATGCAGAGTCTTGATTTTCTACATTGTAATATTGTAAGAGCATGTAGCCTTCGCCATTTTAGTTTCCCAATATTCCATCAATTTTTCCAGTTACTTTTTAACAACTAATGCAAAGAGACTTTGTTCTTCTTTGTCATCACTTTCTGATAGATTTTCACCATAAAAATAAATCCTTTTCAATTTAGATCTACCTTGTTCCATACCTCTATTGCACATGAGGTAATCCATTTATGAGAAAAACAATGAAAGCGATTATCTTACAATTTTTACAACACCTTGAATTCTGTAATATGTGAGAATGCATTATGTCACAATACAAAAGAAAAAAAGTAATTGTAGTACTTAACTCTCTCACATAACAACTTTTTGGCTGAATATGGCACACCCTTTCATTGCAAATGAATAGACATGAACTTGCTATCACGCACTAAAACACAAATATACTCTGACACTTTGATGACATTATCACCTATTGGTTGTCCATACTCATTAGTTTCAACTTCAATCTTCTTGCCTATAGGCAATTTCGTGACCTTGAAAAGCCTATTTGGGCCTCATTAACCTCTCTTTCATGGCATTACAAAAGATAAAAGTAGATAATCTTAAACACAATTTTACAAAGTTTCAAATATAACCAACACATAATAATATTAAATTCACGAACCTATAGAAGACGAAGAAGAAATCAATCCTCAAGCTTTCTTAAAAAAATGGAACACTAGAAGCCTGTAAATGATGGTCACAAAATTATCAAGTATCGATTTCAACAATGTAAAGTAAAATGAGTCAAACATGAATAAAAAAAACATTCATTAGAACATATATAAATAAAGAATGAAAATGCACAAACTCTCAAACATCAACGTCATCTTTATCTCTTTGCTTTTGCCGATGAAGTGTAGTCATGTTAATTGTTTATCGAAATCATGTCTACTCTAACACAATCCATGTCACTAGTACTTAGCTCTAGTGGCTTTAAATATTATGTTATTTTCATTGATGGATACTCCAAATATATTTTGTTATATTGCATGAAGCATAAATCAAATGTGTTGAAAACTTTTACTACTTTCAAGGCACATGTTGAAAATGTTGTTGAACGAAAGATAAAAATTTTTCACTCCGATTGGGTGGAGAATTTCAAGCCCTTTCAGAATTTTTGGAAAAACATGAAATTGGGCAAAGAGTCTCATGCCACACACTCCACAACAAAATGGGATGTCTAAACGCCACCATCACCACATTGTTGAAACCAGCTTGAGCATGATAGCTCCTGCTAAAATACCAAAAAAATATTGGGCACAAGTCTCATGCCCTCAAGAGAAACAAAAACTTGGTCTTTGGTTTCGCCGACTCAAGCTAAAAGCATTATAGGGTGCAAGTGGATTTTCAAAATAAAAAGGAATGCAGATGGATCTATTGAAAGATACAAGGCATGCCTTGTAGCTCAAGGCTACTCTCAACATGAAGGTCTAGACTAGTTTGAAACTTTTAATCATGTGGTAAAACCTACAACAATTCGAACAGTACTAACTATTGCCGTTAGCAAGAAGTGGCCCATACGACAATTTGATGTACAAAATGCTTTCTTTTTGCAAACCAGACCATGTTTGCAAATTGCACAAAGTTTTATACGGGCTTAAACAAGCCCCCAGGGCGTGGTAGTTTAGATTAAGCTCACACTTGTAAAAGCTTGGGTTCAGAATTGCCAAGACTGATACATCTCTATTTATTCTCATTAATGGTCAAGTTGAACTTTTTGTGTTATTTTATGTAGATGATGTCATTGTGATAGAAAACAACAAGGAAAAAGTATCAAAGTTCATGTCTCATCTAGGGCAGGAATTTGCAGTGAAGGATTTGGGTACGTTGTATTACTTTCTTGGAAAGACGCCATAGAAACACCAAATGGTCTCACACTCACACAACAAAAATATATATTGGATATTCCACTTAAGGTCAAAACGGAAGGAGTTTGACTTGTCTTTATGTTCGCATCCACAAAAATATTTGGTTTTTGGAGTGCTTTAGAAAAATGAAGTTTTATTTTAAAAGAGAGAGAAATAGATTCGCCCGTTTGTACAAGGATCGACCATTCCCGACGCCTTTATCGGGGGTAATCAATCCAAGGGCTATGTTTATTCTTGATACATTCTGTTTTGGCTTAAACATCTTTGTCATTACAAATACGTTGTTGTGTTTAAGAGAATGTTGAAGATTTGATGTTTCAAACTTTTGAAAAAGTTCTTGAATAATCACTTGAGAGTATAAAACATTTTGATTTGAGAAAATTTTGAATTGAAAAACTTTTACAAATACCATTTGGGAAGCTTGAAAAATCATTTTTGAAGTGGATTTAATGTTCTCTTAAGACTTTAAGTAGGTTTGAAGTTTTGCTTTAATTCGGTTACTACTTAGTTAAAGCTTCATCTCATCTTGCTTAAGTTCTTTTCGAGATGTGCTTGTGATCATAAATGATATTAAGTGAGGGTGAATGCATTGATCATACATAATTAGAAGAGAATAATTCATTCCAACCATAACATTCATCTAAAAACATTCCTACCATCACATACATTTAGTTTCTCATTTTTATTGATAAGATCGTCATAAATATTGTTATGAAAGGAGAAAAGTTTTTTAAAATGGAATGAAGTTGTAGACTATCAAGCATGATTCCAATATTGGGTCATTACTTAATTTTTGGTCTTAGATAAGTCGACAAGTAGGAAGTTAAAACCTTACATCTTTGGAGAAAAATATCCAAAAAAATGAAAAATATCAAATACTCCCATAGAGAGAGAGAGAGAGAGAGAGATTTTAAAGATAACTAAATGAAAGATTTTAAAACAAGGAGAGATACATATCTTTATATGTATGTACGTGAATATATATATATATGTGTGTGTGTGTGTGTGTGTGTGTGTGTGTGTACACATATGTATGTGAAAGCTTTTGAAAATGAAGTATTAACTTAAATAGAGATGAAAAAGAAGTTCTTAAGAGAGAGAGAAAAAAAAAAAATGCACATGAACGTTTACATACTATCACACATACACATATATGAAAGTTTATAAAAAGCGGATATTAATTCGAAGAGAAAGAGAGATTTTAGAGGAAAAGAAATAGAGAAATATATATACATATACATATATATATATATATATATATATGTGTGTGTGTGTGTGTACATATATATAAGAAATATGTAGGAAAAGACATTTAACTTGAAGAGGGAAATAAAAGATCCTAGAGAGAGAGAATAGAACACACATATATGCATTCATGTGTATATGAAAATTTGTAAAATAAAATATGGAACCATAGAGAGAGAAGGATGAAGAACATCATCATGTTCACATATACATATATAATGTATATATATACATATGTGTCTTCATGCGATTAAAAATCAAAGAATGACTTAAAATATTCGACTTCAATTTTTATGTAGGCCGGAGAGGAACTTGGGCTCAAGCAAGAGCCTAAGCTAAATCTCCAAAGCCTCATTAGAGAGGGTTCTTGCTTTCAAAAATCTTTTGAAAAGCATGATTTCAAATACTTTTTATATATGAACATAAAACATAATTATTTCATTTGCTGCAATGGAATATGTTTCTTCCACTAATGGATATAGAAGAAAATCAGCCACACATAAAATGATGAGCAACGCAACAAAGCACTCATTAGAGTTCCTAATCGGATGATTAAAAAATAAACTAAGTGTAATAATGACATGAAAATACATTTCAACATGTCTATATTCGTGAAAGGCTTTCTCGGGTTGGACAAAGCCCAACCTCAAAATCAATATAATAATGAAGAAGAATGTCAAACCACACCCTCATACTCACCATTCATTTGTATACGAAAAACAATCAATTAGGCATGTATAAAAAAGCAACATTTAAGACAAGAAAGAAACATGCTTCAATCATATAATGAAATCTTATTCCACCTTCTCATGTTTCCAATAAAGTCAAGAATAGCTCATGACTCTGAAGAGGATGTTTGAGAGATATCTCATATGGCCATGGGGAGATGAAGAAGGGAGAAAGAAATGGGTTGAGATCTTGACTATATACCTCTAATAAGATGATGAATGGGTCTCCTTCTTTGTATGATCCTAAGGTTGCCTTGGGTGAAGCTCCAAGATGATAAAGATATGCCTCCAGCAGATCTTATTGTGTTCTCTTGAAGAGTTGGACCTTGAAGAAGCTTGCTCGCAAGGTCGGAGAAGAAGAAAAGGAAGAAAAGAAGATATGGAGAGAAAGAGCTAAGAGAAAGCTTTAAATCTAAAAGTGAGAGCACTACAGGTTCCCCCAAAAATTAGCTCATACCCAAGAGGGAAGATTGTGGTGGTATTTATAGGTTTTGGAGCCAAAACTCAAAATTCTTTGAATTTTTTTGAATTTGACAAGATTTTCATGCGAATTTCAAATCTTTTTGAATTATTTTCAAAATTTTTTATATAGGTTTTGACCAACTAGGATCGACCATTAGCCCTACAAATACCCCTTTAGGGTATGGGCAGGGCTAATGTCCACCCAAAAAAACTCAAAACTGCCACCCAAAAGCCAGTTTTTACAAGAAAATGTGTTTTGGAAATACGTGCGCAGCAGCATGTAATGGGCCGCCGCGCACTGTAGTGATCGCCTCACACAATCACGCACGTGAACGCTGAATGCGATAGCGAACATGTTCGCACACACAATCGCGTGCCCGCATTGCGCGATTCTGTGTCACATGACTGCACGTCGAGCGATGCACGAAACTTTTTTTTTTTTTGATAAAATGATATGAAATAAATAATGGCCGTTTGTATAAAAAGCATAAAACCCTTTTTTATTTAAAAGGTGTACAAAGTTGGTTTTTATTACAAATAGGTGGTTGACTTCGTTTTAAGTGACTCCTTACTCGTTTGAAATCCAAATTGGGTTCAATTGGTCATCGACTCATTCTAGTGTGCAACTTAGGCTTAAAAACATGTTTTGACATTAGAATGAAACATAAAACAAAGGGACTGTTCGTGCATGTGCGCGCGGTGCTCATAAACTCAAATTTTGTTGTGTTGATTTTAGTTTTTGGGTTTTGAGTTTGAAATAATGAATTCGGGTTTAGACTTGGATTTTGGATTTTATTTGGATTCGAGAGTTTAATTTTGGATTTAAATCTCGCGTCTAAAGTTGAGTTTTGAATTTATGTTTGGGTAAAAAGAATGCAGTCTTTTCATAATTTTGGGTGATAACAGATGACCCTCTTTGTTACTAAGCTAGTAGCCGTGCTTAGTGACAAAGATAAGCACCCTAGATTTTTCAAAGAAAACATGTTTGGAGTGATGTTTCAGGTTTAACCTCTTACCTGAATGGGTTATTTGAGCTAGATTGAATTCAGGTTTGACCCCTTACCTTAATCATACCATGTGGTTGTCCTTTGAGGTATACCACAGGTTGTAGGACCAAGTCATTCACTTTGAAATGTCTCTTAATAACGGACTTGGCAAGTTGTCTAGTCACCCTTTGATGATAAGCTTCAGCATGCTCAGCCGCTTTTAGCATTTTCATCTAACAAATCAAGCTGCATTAGCCTCTTCTACTGATATTGATTTAGGGGAAGCTATATGAGAGAAACGAACTTCAAAGCAGGTTTTAGTGTATGTCATGGTAGAACCACTTCCGTTCCATAGAATAGCTCTACTGCATTAGCATTTGTTGGAGCTCCCATAGTGGTGTGATAAGCCTATAGAGGGTTATGCATTTTTTCGTGCCAGCCTCTTTCAGTTTCCAAGATCCACTCCAAAATGTGGATTAGGATCTTATTGGTGGCCTCTACTTGCCTATTACCTTGGAGGTAATAAGGAGCTGAAAAATGATGCATTGATACAGTATTTACAGCACAACTGCCTCATCTTTTCATTTTTAGAAATGAGTCTCATTGTCAGATACTATATCATGAGGAACTCCAAATCTGCAAAGAAAATTTTTTTTGAATGAAGGACACTATGTGATGTCCTTCTACTGTTCTAAGTGTGACAACTTCTACCCACTTGGTAAAATAGTTTGTCGCAGCAAGAAAATACTTATGGCCATTAAAAGTTGCAGGGATATTGGTCTGACTACGTCAAATGTCCACATTGAAAATGGCTAAGGAGATGTTACAGAATGCAAGTGAGAGGCTAGTGCATGGATCATTGGAGCATACAGTTGACATTCTTTACATCTTTTGACAAATTGGTAACAATCTTTTTGCATAATAGGCTAACAATATCCTACTTGAATTATCTGCTTGTAAGAGTTTGGTAAACAACATGGCCCCCATAGTATCCTCGATGTGACTCTTCGATGACTTCCTTTGCCTTGTCTTTATCAAGGCACTTAGAGTATTCAGTACTAAATCCATGTCTGTATAGCACTCATGTGAGAATAAAGTACCCCACTAACATACATTGAATTGCTTTTTGTTCACTTTTAGGCATTTCAGTTGGGACTCTCCGCTCTCAATGTACCTTTTGATGTCATGATACCAAGGTGTATTCCCTTCTTGGATATGATGAACATGTTTCACCGCTTCAAAAGCCGAATGTTCTAATCTTCCAATCTCAAGAGAACAAATTGCTTCATTGGTTTGAAAGGAGATAGTGGATCGTAGACTCGCGAGGCCATCAGTAATAAGGTTGCCTTCTCTTTTTATGTGAGCTAGTTGTACTTCTTCAAACTGACGAATCAAGAAGGTGGCGATCGCTTGATATAGCACCAACTTTTCGTCTTTGTCTTGCCATTCTCCATTCACTTGATTTATGATCAGCTGAAAGTCGCCGAAGGCATGCACCCTTTTCACTTAGAAACTAAATAAAGAACGAAGTCCTTGTATGAGGGCTTCATATTCGGTCATGTTATGAGTACATGAAAAATCAAGTTTCAAAGAGTATGGGATCATTTTATCTTCCGGAGTGATAAGTAGAATGCCTATACCTACTCCCATCATGTTTCGTGATCCATCAAAGTACATCTTCCATATCGAAATTGTTTCCAATGTTAGTACAAGTTCGTTTGGAAGCTCATCATTTGTTTAGATTTTCTTGTATTGGGAAAAGTCTGCTAACTAATCCGCAATTGCTTGCCCTTTGATTGACTTTTGAGACACATATTCAAGATCATATTGCATCAGCAAAACTTGCCATTTGATGAAGCACCCACTAAGGAATGGCTCCTCCAAGATGTACTTAAGAGGATTTAGCTTGGAGAGCATCTTGACCTCACAAGCTAATAAATAATGTCTCAACTTATGACACATCCAAACCAATGGTAGACAAGTTTTTTTCAATGAAGAGTACTTCTTTTCATACTGGACAAAAGTTTTGCTAATGTAATAAATTTCATGCTCAATGCGACTTTCTTCCTCATATTGTGCCAAAAAGCTGTCACATGCTGACTCATTCACTATAATGTAAAGCAGCAATAGTCTACCCAACGCCAGAGGAGAATTTATGGATTTAGAATGTATCTTTTGACCTTTTTAAATAATTGTTGGCACTCAAAACCCTATTCAAACTTGACGTCTTTCCTCAACAACCGGTTGAATGGTTTACATCTCATTGCTAGATTGGAAATGAATCGTTTGATGGACTGGATTCACCCTTGAAAACTGCACAGTTCCTTGATATTGGTAGGTGGAGGTATATCAATGATTGCTTTAGCTTTAGTAAGATCCATCTTGATCCCCCTCTTACCCACCATGAAACCCAAAAGTTTATCTGATTCAACCCAAAACACATATTTTTGAGGATTCAAACGAAGCTTGTATTGTAAAAGTTTCTCAAACACCTGGGCAAGGGTTTCAATGTGATCTTCTCTTACCTTGGATTTGATTAATATGTCATCGAAATATGCATCCATGATCTGTTGCATCTAGTCATGGAAGATGGCGGCCATGCCTCTTTGATAAGTTGCTCCAACATTCTTTAACCAAAATGACAGCACTGTGTAACAGAAAGTACCCCAAGTGTGGTAAAAGCGGTCTTTAGTTGATCCTGGACTGCTAATTTGATTTTATTATAACCCAAATATCCATTCATAAAAGAGAACATGGCATGGCCTGTAGTACTGTCTACCAATAAATCAATGTTTGGAAGTAGATAATTGTCTTTTGACGTGGCTTTGTTTAGGTGTCGAAAGTCGATGCACATGCTTACTCTGCCATTTTTCTTGGGGACCACCATGATATTAGCCAACCATTTAGGGCAATCGACGATGCGGATGAATTTTGCCCTTAGTAGGTCCTCTAATCCTTCTTTTATGGGTCCTTCTAGTCAAGGAACAAACTTGCCCAATTTTTGCTTAACTGGCTTTTAACTAGGACTTAAGGGCAAACGATGTTCAACGAAATGGGGGTCTAGACCTGGCATATCTTCATATGTCTATGTGAAAACTTCTTGGCGGCTTATAAGAAAGTCCATTAATTTTTTCTTCCCATCAACTGACAAACTGATGCCAATTTGAATGATCTTAGGATTCTCACAGGTGCCAACATTAATCTTTTCAATCAGATCATTAACTAAGGATGGAGGATGCTTTTGTTCCTGAATCTGAGTGAATTTTGGTAACTCCAACTCGGGTATCATTATAGGTTCTGCTTCACGGACTGCTTGTTTGATAAATACTTTTTGGAAGGATTTTTGAGGAAAAAGAAGAAACTGGGACATGTTGAGTTTGGACATCCTGTAAAGAGAAGGATAGAGAAAAATTGAACAAGATTAAAATTGATAACAAAAGATTATTTACATTGCATATCAAAAGTTCTTAGAGGTCCTCTCATGAGACCAGACAATTAGAAGTTAAGATTAATAAAGGCAAATATTGTCAGCCCACAAGATCTCCTTCAAATTTCTTCATGATATCTCAATCCTCTAGTGTCTATTCACTCTTTTTGAGGCTAATGAATGGATGGTAGCCACTTTTTAGAAGTAACTGAAATCCCTTATGGTTTTTCATTAAATGAGAATGCAAGGGATGTTTCTGGTAACTTGCACGACTACTTGAAATAGTATGGGCACTCCCATATGATTCTCCTATCTCCATGTTTTGCATCCATTCTCCCAAAGGTCATTCATTCATTGTTCTTATGTTGGGTTCACCCATTGAATCAATTGGCCTAAGGAGCATTGGTTGTATCAACCTCTCAACTGGATCCTCAGCACGTACGGTGATGACCGACAGACCAAAATTTCATTTGAGGCATTGATGAAGAGTAGACGAGATTCCTCGTACTTCATGGATCCAATGCCGTCACAAGCGCAAGTTATATGACGGTGGTACATCCACCACATCGAATATAATGAAAAGACTTGTGTGTTCGTTGATCATGTTTGTGTTGACAGTATTTTTGCCATTCATGCTTCAACCGTCGTATTCATAGATCTTGTATCATCAGGGCGATACTTGTTTTCACGAAATCCTAAAATTTTGGCCGTGTGATCAGGACAAATATTTAAACCACCTCCATCGATCAATACATATGGCATCATCTAAGTAGCATGGATCCTTGTAAGATAACCTCCTTGTAAGTAGCATGGATCATCTAAGTAGCATGGATTCTGAAAAGGTAATTGACTTATCCTTAAAGGCTTGAACCTGGTCTTCCTCAATCATTCGTACTTTCAAGGAGAAGACATCATCTAAGTAGCATGGATCCTTGTTCGAGGAGTCATCTAATGATTCACCATCATTGCCTTGTAAGATAAGTTTTTGGAATTATGGTAGGTTTTTTTTATGAACTTTCTACCTTGTTGTTCATCATAGCAATAAAATCTAGAGGTTGCTTACTTTGATTTGTCATCATAATTTTATGCGAACTGCTTCTATCACAAGATCAGATGTGCTCCTGTAGTTGATATGGGAGTGGAGTGCCTATGGTGATTGTTGCTACTGCCACCTTCTCGTGATCAGGAAATAGATTCTTTAATACCTCAGGGATGCTATCATCATCAACCTTGAGTTCTTTGTTGATGAAATATTGGATAATGTTTTTGAGGACAAAACAATCCTTAGTGTCATGACCAGGGGCATGATGAAACTTATATAATTTTTCTTCATTACCTCCCATCATTTTCTCTGACATTTTTGGCAAGATGATAGTTCCTTTGGCGAGCAAGTATTCTAGGATCTTCTTGCGAGACTGATTGAGAGGAGTGAACTTCCGGTCATAACTCCACCTCAGGTGTTTGTTCATCCCTTCTTCATTTCCTTTGGACAGCGGTGTGTTCTTTTTGTGGTTAGCCTCTTTGTCATGCTTATAATTGTTGTCGTTATCCTTTCGAATACCGGCATTAGCTGTAAAGTGTGTGGGCAACTGTGTCCTCCTTCCCTTCTTACCATCGTCTTTGTACTTAGAAGCAATGATTCCATCAAAATCGTCTTCCTCAATTCCTTCCTCTATTGAATCTGCTTGTTCAATCAACTCGGCAAAGGTCTTGACTGGGGCATTGCGGATAAGGCTTTTCAAGCGTTGGGTGAGATTATTCCTAATGAATGATGAGGCTTGTATTTCAAAAATAGGCTCATTCATCTTGTTGCATTGAATTATTTATTTTTTGATGAATTTTTGTAGCATTTTCTCCTTGTTTTTTATGAAGACTGCAAATGGTACTGAAGGTTAGAGCCATTGGAGCATTCTGCTCAAATTTCTCAACAAACATGTTAACTAATCTATCAAATTCCTTCAGTTCAATTGGGTTGACATTTTTTTTTGTATCACTGTTTAGCGATGCCTTCAAGACTTCTTGGAAAGTAACGAAACAAAGCTCTGTTATTTGTCTGAATTTTATAGCAATTATTGAGGAATGTTGAAAGATGAACGTGTGGGCAGGTGGTTCCATCATATTTGATGAACTCATTGGGCAAACCCTTCACATCTTCGCCTCCTTCAATACCGAGGTAGTAATCCTTGCATGAGTATGAGTGTTTTCCTTTTCCCCAAAATTCGAGGTTGCTCATTCTTTTCTCCATTTCTTGAAACTTGAACTTAGTCAGACTTTCATCATCACTTGATTTGACTAATCTTGGTTTGGTTTTTTTCTTCTTGCCCTTGATCTCCTTTACTTTTTCTTTAGAACTCTCACTATCCGAGCTACTACTAGGGATGTACTTGGTTGTCTTTTTGCCTTTCTTGATAGGCTTTCACTTTCTTTTTAGCTTTTCCTCCGAACTTTCGCTTGTGAGAGGGCTAGGTGAACTGCTTTCCTCTACAATTTTTTTTCCTTTCTTGTTTATCTTCATTATCCTTTTCTTCCTAAGAGGAAGCAATTTGGGTTTTTCCTCCTCACTAGTTGCTTAGTGTGAATCTCCAAGACCTTCATCTCAATCTGTAGGAGAAGATTTGTTGTCATTCTTGTTTCTCCTTTGCTTAACCGGCTTTTTAGTTTCTGGTTTTGGAGTAACCATTAGGGTCTTTTGTTCTTGTTGCTCTCTCATGAATCACTCCATGAACACCGGAACATATCGTAGCCTTCTAACTCAATTGTTGGGAAGACAAGTGTTTCTAGCATAAGCTCAGAAGATGAAGCCTCGTTCTAAGGAGTCTGTTTAGCATGTGTTCTCGTTTCAACCATCTTGTTGACTTTCAAGTATTCACCTTGTGAGATAAGAAAATGAAGAGTCAATGGAAGGAAATGATGACAAAATGAAGGTTCATATTACATTAAGAGTTTTAAAAGTTACATCCAAAGAAAGTACTAACAAAGATGATGACGACTGAAGTTGAAATGAAGAGTAAAAATTAACAACGAAAACTTTTAAGGAAGAATGGATGGTGGTTGGTTGGCATCTCACTACTCGGCGTATTCTTTCTTTATCACTATGCCTGCGAACCAAGTGTATGATATACGTGTCTTCCACTCTTGTCAAGCCACTGCGAATAGTGCCTCCCATTGAGGAGAGGTGAGGTCGAATTCAAGAATAGCTTCAATTTGTGCATGTACAGAAACCATCTTCTGTCTGTGAAAGAATTGTCTCATGCATATCAGCACAATAATCGACTCTGAAATACGGGCCCAAGAGTGTGGTACACCCATGATAATGGTGACTGTATCTAGGTGGATTCTGATAACGATCATAATAGTCCCAAATGATCTCTTTTCCACCTAACTGTTCGATCAAACAGCGGTATTGTTCTAAGATTGTCAATGATCTATCAGTGTTTCTGAATAGACTGGTTTAGTGTCTTGCGTGCTTGAGAAACCACAATTGTAAGGCATATGTGCATCCTTCTATAAAGTCAGCGTCTCCAATGGTGAAACGGGTGAGTCCTCAATAAAGAAAAGTCAAGGCTGTCATTGTTATTGACATGTCGGGTCCCGCTATATCCCCATATTCAAAAAGTGTGGCAATGCGAACATCTAGGAGGTCACTTCCATCCATGAAAATGGTCACTCCCGTTGTGCAAAGCATCATACAATGTTTAATTCTTCCGATTGCTTTTTGAGATAAGGTGGAAGGTTCAACATAGGCTCCAAATTCTTCATACTAATTTTTCAGGTTGATGCTTTGGCTCTCATGGTTTTCTACTAGGGGCCAAATTTTTCGTTCAGTAAAGTGAGCTATAAGGTCATTTGCATTAACCTTAGTCGGGTTCATGAGGAACTGTTTCTCCAACGGATCATTTGAGTCACAAGTTGGGGTGGGGAGGTCTAGTATTTTGGAAAATTCATTTTATAATATTGTCATTTCTCCCATTGAATCCAAAAAAAGGAGGTCCTTGGGTTCCATCACTCAGCAATTTCATTTATCAAATTCTCATCCATTGATTGCATTCCTCTAGCTGCCACTGTCTCTAGCCCACATTCTTCAAAGTAGGAAGTTAACATCCGATGGAAAATGGGATGCCAAGACCGGCACCATCCGGGAGCCAAAGGTTTAGACTCAAGAGAGATGTAAGTAGACCGTTCGGGTCCTTCCCCAAAGAGGATGTGATCATAAGGGAATGTGACACCACGTTGGAGAGAATACATCTTGAGTGACGACTCTGAATGGTAAAGTTTAAATTAATGGAAAAGATTGACTAGGTGGACAAAGACGATATGAAGTAGAGGCATATAATGAGGTTGTAAATCATCACATAAGGTTTTATGCACATCAACGTCCTCTATACTTCTATCATGTGAAATAATTGTGAAGAAAAAAGAGTGTAGGGACCTAATTGAGATAATTTTTGCGTCACGATAATTCAATGTCGAGTTATGTTCATATACTTTAGTCAAATGGCTTAGTACTAGCATAGATTCTTCTTTAGGCAACTAAAAGTATGATTTATCAACTTCTTCTTAAACACTCGTCGATATACCACAAGTTACCACTCACGGTACTAACAAGGGAGCCTTCTCACGCAAGGTGTGTTCTAGTTGTGAGGCTTAGTCTTATGCCACCGCCTAAGACCAAGTCCAGCAACATGATGACTTGGACAAATAGGTACGAGTTTTGAAATATGAGAAATCATGCAAAATCTATTGTCTATAATGTAGTGTTTCCTAAGATAATGATTAAAATAAGTAGAAGAGAGCAAGCATTGTTTTCAATCAAGCCTTAAATTGAGGAGGGTTGTATTGGATCCTAGATTTTGGTGAACATGATTCATCCTCCTCAATTAGTCTTATATGCAAGAAAGCATACACAATCACCAAGCAATATAATAAAATGTCAATTGAGTCAAGGCCAAAGAAGGGGACATGCTTTATCATTGACAATGTATGAGATGTTCAAGTTAGTGGAAATGCATCAATGATAATCATAGTCAAACGATGACGGGTCCCAACACGGTCGCCATCTGTTTGCATCTCCAAAAATATTTGATTTTTGGAGTGCTTCAAAAAAATAAAGTTTTATTTTAAATTAAAGAGAAAGAGACTCGCCCGTCAGTACGAGAATCGACCGTTCCCGACGTCTTTACTGGGGGTAATCAATCCTAGGGCTGCTAATTCTTGATGTATTTTGCTTTGGCTTAAACATCTTTTCCATTCTAAATGCGGTATTGTGTTTGAGAGAATGTTGAAGATTTGATGTTTCAAACTTTTGAAAAAGTTCTTGAAGAATCACTTGAGAGTGTAAAACATTTTGATTTGATAAAATCATGAATTGATAAATCTTTACAAATACCATTTAGAAAGCTTGAAAAATCATTTTTGAAGTGGATTTAATATTCTCTTAAGAAAGTAGGTTTGAGGTTTTGCTCTAATTCAGTTACTACCTAGTTAGAGCTTCATCTCATCTTGCTTAAGTTCTTTTGAAGAGGTGTTTATGATCATAAGTGATGTTAAGTGAGTTTAAATGTATGAATGCATTAATTCTACATTATTAGAAGAGAATAATTCATTTCTACCATAACATTCAACTAAAAGCATTTCTACCATCTCTTACATCTAAGTTTCTCATTTTTATTTAGAAGATTGTTAAAAATATTTTTATGAAAAGATAAAAGTTTTTGAAAATTGAATCGGGTTGTAGATCATCGAGCAAGATTCCAATATTGGGTCATTACTTGATTTTTGGTCTTAGGTAAGTTGACAAATAAGAAGTTAAAACCTTTATATCCAAAAGAATGGAAAAGATAAAATACTCCCACAAAGACAGAGAGAGAGAGAGAGAGAGAGATTTTAAAATTCACTAAATTAAAGATTTTAAAAGGGGGGGAGATATGTATCTTTATATGTATTTTATTTGTATATACGTACATGTATAGATGTATATGTTTATATATACGTATATGTATGTATGTGAAAGCTTTTGAAAATGAAGTATTTACTTAAATAGAGAGGAAAAAGAAGTTCTTAAAATAGAGAGAGAGAGAGAGATTTTAAAGATCACTAAATTAAAGATTTTAAAAGGGGGGGAGATATGTATCTTTATATGTATTTTGTAAGTATATACGTACATGTATAGATGTATATGTATATATATATATATATATGTATGTATGTGAAAGCTTTTGAAAATGAAGTATTTACTTAAATAGAGAGAAAAAAGAAGTTCTTAAAATAAAGAGAGAGAGAGAGAGAGAGAAATGCACATATACGTGTACATACTATTGCACATACACATATATGAAAGTTTATAAAAAGAGGATATTGATTAGAAGAGAAATAAAGATTTTAAAAGAAAAGAAATAGAGAAATATATATATATATATATATATATATATATATATATATATATATATATATATATATATATATATATATATATATATATATAAGAAATTTGTAGGAGAAGACCTTTAACTTCAAGAGAGAAATGAAAGATTCTAGAGAGAGAGGGAGAATAGAACAATATATTTATGCATTCATGTATATATGAAAATTTGTAAAATAAAATATGGAACCACAGAAAAAGAATGATGAAGAACATCATCATGTGCACATATATGTATATAATATGCATATACTTATGTGTCTTCATGAAATTAAAAGTCAAGAAATTACTTAAAATATCCGACTTCAATTTTTATGTAGGCCGGAGAGGAACTTGGGCTCATGCAAGTGCCAAAGCAGTCTCCAAAGCCTCATTAGAGAGGGTTCTTGCTTTTAAAAATCTTATGAAAAGCATGATTTCAAATATTTTTTATATATGAACATAAAAACACGTTTTGGCATGAGAACGAAACATAAAACAAATGGAAGGTCCGTGCATGTGCGTGCAGCGCTCTTAAACTCAAATTTTATTGTCTTGATTTCAATTTTTGGGTTTTGAGTTTGAAATAATAAATTTGGGTCTAGACTTGGATTTTGGATCTTATTTGGTTTTGAGAGTTGGATTTTGGATTTAAATCTCGTGTCTAAAGTTGAGTTTTGAATTTATGTTTGCGTAAAAAGAATGCAGTCTTTTCGAAAAAATTTGGGGTTAAAACACTCTTCACCAATGGCCACAATGAACAAGAAAAGTTATGGAGAAAAACTTCATGATGATACTCTTTATCGTAGTACAGTTGGAGCCTTACAATATGTAACTTTGACACGTCCTGACATCAGCTTTGTTGTTAATTGGGTGTGTTTGTTTATGCACTGGTCAACAGAGACCCATTGGGCAGTTGTAAAGAGGATTTTACGATATTTGAAAGCCACTATCCATGAGGGACTACTTACAAATGCTTCACCTCAATTATCTCTATCTATTTTTACTGGTGCAGATTGGGCCGGCTGCCCTATTGATCGAAGGTCCACCGGAGGATATGTTGTCTTCCTTCGACAAACATTGGTCTCATGGAGCTTTAGAAAACAAAAATGTAGTATCCAGGTCCAGCATTGAAGCAGAGTACCAAGCCCTAGAAAATGCAAATGTTGAGCTTCTATGGATCAAATATTTGTTGCAAGAACTCAATATACAGTCCATGCATATTCCAACAATGTGGTGCGATAACGTGGGTGCAACATGATTAGCTTCTCATCCAATGGTTCACACCAGAACCAAACACGTGGAAATAGATTTGCTTTTCGTTCCAACTCAAAATTCAGTAATGTCATCCAAAGACCAAGTTGTGGATCTATTCACAAAACCTTTACCCAAGCATCGGTTTGCAGATCTTAAGAGAAAGTTGCATGTGACTATCAGCCCCATGCACTTGAGGGGGGATGTAGGAGGAAAGAACCGGACACTTGGAGGAAAGAATCAAACACTTGTAAGGCAGGAAGCTATTAACATGGAAGATTTTCAAGCTGTAAAATCGTCAATGGGTGAAAGAAATAAGGCAATAAAATATTATGAAGATCATCACGATGAAGACAAACAAGAAAGTTGTAAAGGTTGTAACCGAAATCCTTGGAACGGTCATGGTGAATTGTGCATTGTTAAATGCGACCACTCATCTTCATTGTAAAGTAAAAAAAACAAGAGAAAGTTCTTAATTAAACCTGTGTGAGAGCAGGACTTCACCGAGGACGTAGGCATATTGCCGAACCTCGTTAAATCTGAGTTTTCTTCTCTTTTTGTAAGAGATCCATTCCATCATGGTTGGAAGAGAAGTGCAGTGGGAGTAGATTGCAGGCTGAAGACGCAGCAAGGGTGCATCCGAGGAGGCTAAGGTGGCATGCCTTCTTCAGATGTCTAAGGTTTCCAACCTCCCACCTTTGTGCTGAAGCTCAGGATTTATAGGTCTTGGGAGGTAAGATCATTGATGCTCTTACTTGGGACTTGGTTTCTTGATATTGGGAACCAGGTAACAAAAAAGGAGGGGTGGAGGAAGACTGCACCCAGCTGGGCTGCGCCTCCCCCAACCAATGATCCATTGTAAGATGGATCATTCTCTTTTTACTTCTAGCAACCAACTTCATTTAGTTCTTAATTCTTGATTAAAAGTCTCTCTTTTTTTAAGACGGGGGAGGAGTGCTAGCCTACTAGAGGCTATTCTATAATCTGATGTTTGAATTGGGATAAGCCTTGATTAGGCTGGTCTACTTTTCAGATTTGAAATATTTTTAAAATGATTTAAAGAAGGGCACGCCCCAAATGGCTGCTTCTTAATTTGTTTTGAAAAGAGATCAGCTTTAATTGAACTGGTCTAGTTTAAGTTTGATATTGATATCTTTTCAAAGTCAAGAAAGAGCATGCCAATTTGTGTGGCTCCTTGTTTGATGCCTTCTTAAAAAGGAACCAACTTACTTAAAGTTGATCTGGTTTTTCTTCAAAAGATTGAGATTTTTCTAAAAAGAATTTTGAAAAGAAGAGAGCATGCCCAATTGGGTGGCTCTTTGATTGGCTTTGAAAATATCTCAACTATAGTTGAGCTGGTTTTTCTTTAACACTGAGATTTTTTTTTATTTTTTGAGAAGAGGAATAGCCCACTTAGGTGACTCTTTTTTTAGTTCTTGAAATATATTAGCTCACTGAGTTGATTTGCTCTTCAAAACTTTTGTTTGAAAAGAAGAATTGAAGTATGTCCAAAATGGGTTGTTCTAATTAAATTTTATCTTCTTGCTTTAAATTTTTACAGCTAACATTAGTTAGCATTTAAACTCCCAACCTATGGAGGGCCTGCTAGAGGCTGCCTCGCCAATGGGTCTTGGAAATAGATCAGATTTTATGAAGCTGATCTATTAAGATCTTTCTCAGAAGGGTGGCATTAAGGCTAATGGTTTGAAAAAGAAAATGCCTTGAAAAAAAATTTGGGTCATTATATACATCTGTAGGGAGGGTGGCATTAAGGCTAATACTCTTGTGGCTACAGATTTACACACACACAGAGAGAGAGAGAGAGAGAGAGAGAGAGAGAGAGGCTCCAACATTGTTTGAAAGGGAGTAGGCATAATAGGTGTCAGTAGGAATGTAAATGAATAAAATATATCTGATCATTAATCGGATTGCGTGTCTGTTCAACCGCATCTGGTAAATAGATTTATGCATTCTGGAAACTCACATGGAGAATAGTATGCCGCTTAATAATCAAATCTTATTCTTGACTTCAATATCCGACTGGGTTGTGATAAACACAATACCTGATTATTCGTCGAATCTTATATATGTTAGTGGAGTTCCAGGTCAGCTTTAATAAATAGGTGGCTGAGTTTGAGTCTATATCCCTATCTGATTACATAAACTATAATTAAGTCGAATTAGCAAAGATTGAATCTAAGCATAATTCGAACCATTTGCGACATTCCAATTTTTTTTGTAATAATGTCATTAGGAATGTCAACAGATCAGATTGAATATACCCTTAATCATATATGTTTTTTCGAATGTTCAGATATTCAAATTCGAATATGAACAAAGAAAAAACATATTTGAATCTGATTTCACAATTCGAACCTGATTTTTACATGTACATCTGAATCTGATACGAGTTTTGAACTCAATCTAACTGATTTTCAAAATGTTCCAGCATTGTATATCGAATATTTATTTAAAACTAAATGCAATCTGAATCCAATTCTGAATAGATATTTATCTATATTCGAAGCCAAATCGAATCGGATGTCATTCATAAATTCATATCCGGTATGATTTCTTAGTGGAATATCAAAATTTTTTTTGTTCATATCAGATTTTTTTAAGAGCCGTTTGAGCAGATATCCAATGCAAATCGAATATATAATATCCCCAAATTCACATATATATTTCCATGAAAGATGAAAATCAAGGTTTGGATTTCCCAAACCGTAGCCAAATGTTCTCCTCCACCTCAGGAGACACTGCACACCTTGTACTTATGCGGCCAGCCCTCTTCCAATTACACCAACTCCAATCTCTCGAACCATCCTGTTGAGCCAACTCCATTCTGTCCCTACCCACTTGCGCATCTTTTAAAAGCAGGATAAATGAAGAACGCATAAAAATTTCATGGCTTGGAAAAGCAGATCCTTTTCTTGTCATGAAAAACATCATGTACACAAGACATTTCCAATAAAGCAAACTTTACCAAATCCTATAGCAACCTTGCTTAAAAATACATAAATCATGCTCACCTCAAACGACTGCAACATTGCTGCCCGGTTGCACGCACGCATGCATGACCGTGCGTGTGTATACACTTATGGTCTCCTGATCGGCCTCCACTTTTTCCGGATGTATTCAACTTCGACACGGCTTAGAAAACCAGCGGAACAATAACATCTGGGTTTTACCCTTTCACGCCAAAGCTGAGTCGGACTCGGGCACGGCGCTGACAGGGACCAGCCCCACCCACCCTATCAGAATTTGGAATAACAAATTTACTCCTTATAATTTTGAAAAAAATTTATTATGTAAATTTTTAATTTGATCCAGATGAAGGTTTAAAAAAATTATTAGAGAACTTCAGGCCCCAAGGAACTAGGTCCATCAGAGGTAGGACATTATATGGAACAATCAAGTCTGATTAACTAACCTGGTCGGACCTTGAAGGTGCCATTAATGGAGAAGGGAAAAGGAAATATGGTATGAAAAAATTTTCTACCGGATACGCGCTTTCCGCATACATGAGGTCCAATTGCAATCAGATACGGCTATTCTTGAACTCGAACGGGCCCTGATTTGGTCCCACAGATGTTGGCGTGGCCCACGGCGGGGTTAGGCAGAAGGACGAGGCCTCTGGTCCGGGCTCGCCGCCCCTGCACCGTCGTTTCCTCGCCGGCGACGGCGCCTGTCTTTTTCACATACAACATTTGATATCGAATTAAGAAAACCCTAATAGATAATAGCTGATATGAAAATTTTGCCTAAGAGTGGAGATTCTTCTTTTGTTTTTTTTTTTTTTTTTTCCTTCTGAAATCAAACCTTGTATGATCTATAATCATTATTTCAGTGTAAACGAAACTTCAGATGATAAGCACTCCAGAAGTGAGCAAGCCACAATGTAAACACATGTACTCGGATAAAGAAAGCATAAATTACTAATTTCCCGAGTTTTAGGGGTATGATGTTTCTCATGTATGACATTCTTAGGGACAGATTGAACGAATGTGCAGAAAAGAAAGAGCAGTAGCATAATGATAAGGCTTGCCGAATATTTATTAAGATTTTCTGCTCGAGATTTACAGGAACGCCAACGGATTTTGCAGGCGGGCCCTATTTTAGCATACTGTCGAACATCAACCTGCCGCCCTCCTGCTGCTCCGCGGCGGACTCCAGCAGACCTCTTTCGCCCTCCAGATTCCCGAAGTACTCTTTCCCGTCGAAACCCCCGCCGACGGAGGAGGAAGAGGAGGCGGAGGCGGCGCTCGTGTCTCCGCTTTCGGCGGCCGGAGGGGAGTAGGAGCGATTGATGAAGACGACGGCGACGAGGAAAAGGGCGGTGGAGACAAGCAGCGGGGAGAAGAAGTTGAGGACGGTCATGAAGCTGGGGGCGACGCGGACGAGGCCGACGACGGAGACGATGAGGAAGACAACGAACAGCGCGTGGTACCTGAACCTTGTGAGGTTCTCCTTCAGGGCTTCAGCCGTCCGGGTCGCCATGGATCCGAAGAAACTTTGCAGAAGAACAGACAGGGAAAGCGAGAGAGAGAGAGAGAGAGAGAGTGTCCAGGCACTGTTGGCGTCTGCACGGCGGAGCAGGGCTTTTATTTTTATTAATATTCCGGAAATACCCTTGCTTCGGCTGTAATGGATACCCTGGAACTGAATATGGTTTGAAATGTCAGGGTGAGGTAAGCCCGGATCTGGACTGGGTCCAACTGGTCCCGGATTCAGTCCAGATAAGATGTGCCCAAGTAAACCACTCTTCACTTTACCTTGACTACTATTTTGATGGACAATCGTGTATATATATATATATATATATATAAAGTTAGGGTCAAAGGGTCGGAGACAAATCTATGGATCTGAAAACTGGAAAATCTTGAGACGACGTCAAATCTGAAGCAATCAAATGGCGTATTAAGATGTTGATGTGGCGTTGGATTACCTCATATCTAGTGGGATCCTTGAAGTTTTGATGCTCGTAAAATTGGGCTATGGCCTTCCCCTTTTTGGCGTTGTAAAATCCTTCTTCAAATGGAATGAACGGGTAATGACCTTTTCGGACCAGGCCCTATTTTCAAGAGCCGATTTGATCTCTTCTTTAAACAAATGTTGCTATTTGAAAAAGACAAAGGTTCCTTAATTTACTCGGACTTAAAAAAGGAATAAAAAGATGGCAACTGCCTGCGCTTTCTCCATCTCCATCTCGTAGAAGGCCCAAGTTCTTAAAGAACAGATTTCTATCTTTATGCAAGATTTTTTTAGTGCCATTTTCATTTGTTTGGTTGTTCAATCTTGAATGAAAGAGAAAAGCGTAGAAGTTAGAAATCGTTGCCGATGTTTCATTTTTCTTAGATATGATGACTTGCGTGTTCGTGTTTACTGCTTGCGTGCCGTTTATGTTGGTTTTTACGGTATATTTAAATGTTTTCCTGTGAAATAGACTTTGAATGCCTATTTCAAGATTTTTTTTCGTTTTGACGATT
Organism: Nymphaea colorata; assembly: GCF_008831285.2. NCBI lineage: Eukaryota > Viridiplantae > Streptophyta > Magnoliopsida > Nymphaeales > Nymphaeaceae > Nymphaea > Nymphaea colorata. The sequence continues at coordinate 2,794,300 of NC_045145.1, forward strand.
TGAGTTAGCTGCATATTGTAGGAAACTAACGAGAAAATAAGAAATTGATTTAGTTGAGTTCTACTGATATTTCCGTTAATTGGCTTCTTTACATTGAAATGGTACACTTTTGCTTGGTGTTATATTTACAAATTAATACATAGTATATATATATATACCAGACTACTTGGGTAAGGGATAAAAACCAGTCCATCTAATTCTGTGTTAAAAATTATTTTAAACAAAATGTAAAGCTCCTAACGTCTTTTCCACTATCTTCTACTATCAAAATTTTGTGAAAGTCCTTCATAATTCATTACAAGATTGACTAATTAACTATAGTCTCTCATAAAATCACTCTGAAATTGCATTTGTAAGGTTAGATTGCAGAAAGGATACTTTAATAATTAATTTTAATGACTCTGAATTTTGTCCTTAGGCAAATGGCATGATTTGACGACGACCAGTTGCTCAGCCATGATTTTTAACAACAGAATACATCATATTTTGCAATGGTTTTTAATGGCACAAAGCCAAAAATTAGTCATCGGGCTACAGAACTAGCTAGCTAATTTAAAATTATATATTTAATCTTGTTGGTTTCATTTAAGAGTGCCATCGGTTTATTAAGAGAAAAGAGTGTATCTTAGCAATGGACATCTTATGTCGGACGCGAGATTTTACTTGCTTAAATGAAAAGTCTGAGCATATTCAACCCGCGAGCAAAGTCTGTCTGGGCTTTGAGTGATACGCTCCTGGTACGCGTTTTCCGGTACCAGGAGCAACCCATGATTCAAACTCAGATGGCTAGATGACAACTGACAATGTCATTGGGTTAATGAGTTGACTTGTCCACTGGATTGAATTTTAAAATAATCTGAATCGGGTCAATTAGGATGAGTCAAGGGTGAGTCAATCAAGGGCGAGCCGGGCAAACCTTCACTCGTGGCCACATTTTTTAATGATCCAAGCTGACTGGCGCGATTTCCAAACCAACCCACTGAGTCAATCAACTATGAATCCAGCAGCTTTTGGTTAACCGCCTGTGCTCATTAATTAGAAGCAGGAGTCACATCAAAATGGGTCGTGGACCCACTTGGGTCTGATTCTAACCCGACGCGTTTTCCGGTACCTTATAATGGCGATTTTCTGATGCGCGTACTCATGGTCGTGCCCAAGTTATAAAGCCTTTAACGCAGATGGTATCATGGTAGGGAGTAGGGACGCACACACTCTCTGTCTTTCAATCTCGCACATACACGTGATATGGCATCTTCCAAAACTTGGTTTGTGAAAAAACCATTACTAAAGACCCGGTTTTTTGTGCAGCTTTTACATTCTCCCGAATTCCCTGAGTCAGCTCAAAACACTAAAAACCTGGCCACGAGTCACAATTGGTTTGGCTCGCTCTTGTGACTCGGCCTTGACTCACCCGATTGACGTTATTTTAAAATTCAACCAAGTCGACAAGTCAACTCGATGACCCAGTGATCTGATTATTTTAAAATTCAACCAAGTCGACAAGTCAACTCGATGACCCAGTGATCTGATTACCTGATCATCCGCCGATTTGAATCTGAGTCTCAGATTTGTCAACATGTTTAAATCCTAGTTTTCATGCTTGGTTGACAACAAAAAAGCCATGTATTCACTTTACTTTTTGAAACCTTTTTATTTTGATGACAAAGATGAGGATGTTATATATATATATATATAGATAGAGAGAGAGAGAGAGAGAGAGAGAGTAAAAAGCGAAGGTGCCAAAACCAATTTTTCATGAAAATATGGGAGAATTACCCCGTTTTGACGTCGGCTAAACACGCCCCAAATGGATTGTTTAGGCAACATATTGTTTTAACTCCAAAACGTCATTTTAAGGTTTTTGATTATTCAAACTTCACAAGCACATAATACATTAAATTTTGGGGCTTGAAGAAGGGAAGGAGCCTCATGTAGGCAATTGGTGATTTCCAGTAGGTTGTTGATTTCCAGTAGGTTGTTTATTAAAAATCAAAATTTTATCATTAAAAGTAAAATGAATTATTGCTACTCATAAACCAATGTTTTTAAATAAAAAAAACCTTATTTTTAGTTATTTGATAACATTTCTATATAGCATTATAGAACTACCATATTATGTATCTGTGTGCATGTCATATGCAGCAGGTGTGTGTGTAACTAAATACATTGGTTGTGAGTCTTACAAATTGTACATTGACATGGTGTGTGACGTCTTCATTGAATAAACCACTTGTTTTTTCAAATAATAAAATAAGAGAACTCGGTCAGTGACTTCCAGCGTTGTGAGTGAGATATGACCGAATGAATCTGAGTTGAGCTGTTTAAACATGAAGAAAGAGTTTTATCCCCTCAGGACCCGATTGAACAATGTCTGACCCGTCCCGATCCTTCCGAGGAAGCTCTCTCCGATCTTTACTCCAATAATTCATATCCAGAAATTATGCTGGATCGAGAATCCGACCTATTGCTTGCCGATTCTTCGATAAGAAAAAAAGCGCAGTGCCGAAAGTCTGTACCCTCTCGTTCCACTTGCGTGATTGTGCGTGCGTCCAGCTTTGGCCGCTCTGGCGCCACCGACACATCTGACGCAATAGCACACTTTTTTTTTTTTTTTTTTTTGGCTGTTTAATGTGATTCTATGCATCCTATGTTCATATGTGGATGTAGCCTACATTGTGGACTGTCCTACTACCAACGAGTCCCTACCGTTAAAGCCTTACCAATAGAACACAAAATGCTTCAAAGTGAATGGTTGTGATTTAATTTGAGGTCTTCAACTGTGAACATTTTGGAACCCCTTTTTATAAATCATCTATGCTTTCTGTGTAGCCTCACAACTTCATGAGAGTGGATAGCTAGTCCATTGAATAGTTAACCTTTTTTTGTTTCCAACCAGTAGAGGAGAAAACCACAATTGGTGATTAGTTAACCTTTTTTTCCAACCAATAGAGGAAAAAACCACAATTGGTGATGTGGTTCCCATAATATATATATATATATATCCTTAACCCTAGAGTGATCCCAATTCTATTAGGACCGGGCATCGGGCCAGGGTGGGCGAGCCTTAGGTTTAAGCCTGGGCATCGGGCCGCTCAGCCGGACCCGGTCCAGCTCGGGCCGGGTCGCCCTCCTGGCTCCTTTTCCTGCCCTCCCGTCGCGCTCCGACGGAGGAGGAGGAGGAGGGGGACGGAGACGGAGGAGGAGGGTGAGGGGAGCGGTCCTATGCGGAGAGGGGGAGGGGGAGTGGAGAGGGAGAGCGGGAGTCGGGCCGGGCCGCCGCCGGACTGGACTATCGGGTTCGGGTCAGCGGGAGTCGGGTCGGGCCACCGCCGGACTGGACTATCGGGTTCAGGTCCGGCCCGGCCCGTTGCCCAGGCTTACTTAGGTTGGACTTGAGTAGGCCAGAAGCCCTCGCCAGCAGCTCATGTTCGGACCTTCTTAGTTATAGAGTTGGGCTGGCCTGGACTTGAATGTCAATTTGACTTGACAGTCATCAAAAAAACAAAAAAGAGGAATAGGTCTTCCAAAGCCGTCTCTTTCCATTTTTTTCATCTAGTGAACACAAATAGCAAAGAGGAAGAGAGAGAATATACCAATCTATAGAAGGGGAGAGAGACAACAAAGAATAGTTCTTGATGACATACATGTAGAGAGGGAGGTAGAGGCATGCCATGAGGAAGCACTAAGAGAATGGAGAAATTGCAGGAGAGAGAGAGAGAGGGAGAGAGAGAGAGATGGAGAGAGAAAAAAAGGGTACAGATGTAGAAAGTATCATGGACTATTTTGTAGGGAATATTAGGCCAAAGTTGAGCCCCATCACCCACCTCATCATGGCCTAATCCCCCCAACCGTGTTTTATTTGTTTAGCAATGGGTAGAGCTAGAAGTTTTTGATGAGATGGGCCGAATTAAAATTTCTAAATTTCGACACAGGCTCATTTTTCAAAATTTTTATATAAAACAAGTAAAATTTTCTAAAATTTACATGTATCTTTTTTTTTTTAAAAAAAAAGAATTTATAAAGTTCAGACTTCTCCTTTTGGTATCAAGAATACCTTCATGTAGCACTATTTCTCAAGTCAGCCATCTTTAGTGATTTGCCTCTCAATTAGAGCATCCTAAGGTAAACCTTGCATAATTACCCTTTTTTGTCACATTCCCAAGTCCATTAAGGGGGCGTTTGATATACCCAGAATAATGAATTTGAAACAAAAATACTCAAATTTTAAGAAATTGAAATTATTAAACAAACGAGGTATTTTGTTTCCGGAATTAGGAAATTGAAACCTGAAAATTTAAATTTCATTCCAATTGGAAGAGGAATTATGATTCTAGAATTTTCATTCTTGAATCAAAATTCCAAACCATCAAACGCCCTCTTACTGTGTAAATGCCAGTACCGCTACCACTACTGTGCTGCTACACCCTCTCATTTGGCTGGCTTCTTATTACCTTTTTGCTCTATTACCTCACCATGTTTGAGTCATTAGCGTTCATTTCCAGCCTCTTGGCCAAGGGTTCATTTCCAGCCTTCGAGATCCAACCATAATCTGCCTGCAATTGGGTTGATTTGTTTGTGTTGATGTATGCTTTCTAATAGGGAAAAACTGTTCTTGCTTGCAAATTGTATCATTTGAACTTGGAGAGTTTAGTAAGTTTTTGGGACTGCTACTAAAATTTTTCACGATGGTTTAAGTTGCAGTTGCATGCCTGGGCGATCCTAGTGGATAATCTGGAATTCAAATTTTGCTTAGTTTGTAAGCATAGTGTACCAACAAGACCGGTCCTTCACTGGGGACTCTCTATGATCAAGAACTCAGTCGCAGGGGTAAAGCCAAAAAAATTTTGTCTATGAGGCATTAAATATATACGTAACAAATTTTCAGTTGGCCTGGGGGTAGTGTCTCTGGGATTGATCCATCTAATTGGACCCAAATCTACCCAAATCCAATAATTAACAATATGGTTTTAGAGTTCCGCCTTGGTAGGTCGCCTACACAGAGTTATAGAACTTGTTGGTTAATATCCCCACATACGTATTGACTTGTCAACATGCTTGGGTGCATCGGCTAGAAGGGCAAAAAAGTGTGAATTAAGTTTATGTCAATGACTACTTCAAGGGGCATAGCATATCTAGTAGGTAGACAAACATATAGAAGGCATGTCACTTGTTCGATTCTCATGGGTGGTTACCTTGGACTTCCCCCCATTCTCAAACTTCAATACCTTGATGTTGGCATCAAATTGGGTTTGGATCATTCTATGATCAAAGAAAGAACAAAAACCCGCCCAGTTCACTCACATGGCTGTTGGCCTACCAAGCACTTGCCCGCTGCTCCTGCCGCAGTACCTCAAGGTTTGATGGATTTAAGAAAAGGAGATTATGGAAAAGAAATGATGATACTCCATTAAAGACTACTCCATAGGTTCCCTTGGAAGAAAGGTCGCTTGCAAAAGGACTAAGGAGAAGGGTTTGAAGATCAACAGGAGAAAGGTCTCATCCATCAACATTGACCACTCACTTCACTACAAAGAGATTCTAGATCACATAGATCAAAGCACTCACTTTGAAGGTTGTATGATACTCCACTTAGTCTCGATGCAATCTAGGAGCCCGAAGGCACAGGGAATAAGAGGGTCTTTGGGTCTTCTTTAGGCGGTAGGTTGTTGACGACTTGCTTACCCAAAGTTTGTGTCTCTAACTGCTGGTTTATAACTAAACTCAATGGTTACTTCTTTAGACCCTCTCAAGAGGACGCAAAATCTCTTATAAAATGTGGTTAGCTTATAACCAGCATTTGGGTTATGTTTTTAGTGCCTATCTAAGCTATTGCCCTGTTCATGACCAATTTTTAATTCACCTGCTCTCACACCCTGTGAGCATCACCATTAAAAAAAGATCTTTTGAAGAAGAATGAAAAAGGTAGTCCCTTTTATTACACTTAATAGAACAAATTTGCCCATTGTTAAAAGATTCGGTACAACAGTTGTTTGTTGGACTAAAGAAAAGCATAAAGTTCTGAAAGATATAGTCACTCTCTATATATAAATGAACAGAATGAGAATAAAGGATGATGCTTTCCTTTTGGACTCAAGCAAGTAATTAATTTAGTATCTGGAAAGGCAGCACACTTTGCTGTTTGTTTCTTCTCGCTAGGGTTATTCCTCTTCATAGGGAGGAGAAATTCCACTCATATTTTAATACCTTTTGTTTGCTTAATATGTCGAGCAATCGGACGAAAAGAAATATGCACAATTTTTTATGAAAGAAGTTGTCACCACTATAAAACTTTGATTTAAAGTAGACAGTCACGTGAGACGCTTGCATTAAGGGTGAAAGGAGTTCAGTTTCGTGAATCAGATTTTTCCATTTCTTGGCTGCATGGATCCAGATCATTTTCTATGTCCCTATTGGATCCGAATCCTATTCATTTGCAACAATGCGAGGATTTTTATATATATTTGAAACATTGGCATGCCAAGTGAGAGTAATTGCGTGTGACTGTGAAAGCAGCCTTTGAATCACAACGTTCAATAAACTTTCTCAGTAAAATTTGACCATATTGAATTTTTTTTATAGATAAGAATTAACCTGATGGCGTCAAATTTATTTTGTGAAAACGAGTCCTAAATTACCATAGTTTGGTATTTCTATGAACATCAATTTTGAAGTGTAAAAATATTTCAGCTATATATATATATATATATAAATTGAAGTGAAAAAATATTTCAGCTATATATATATATATATATATATATATATATATATATATATATATATATATATATATATATATAGAGAGAGAGAGAGAGAGAGAGAGATACAAGCACTAGTAGCTTCTTGTACGATTTGATATTTATATACGAGAATTGTCCAGAGATAATATGACTTGGGATCTGGGATGGGTTTGGTAAATAGGAGTGGATAAATACTGCAGCAAGAGACACAGTTGCAGGTGATCAGACAGTAATGACATAAAATATTTGTTGGGAAACTAGAACTCAGCATATCTAAGGCTGGGCAAGGGGCCTGCCCGAGGCCTGGCCCGTTTAGAAACTGGCCCGGTCGGGCCCATGTGATGTTGGGCCTCGGGCTTTGACTTATGCCCGAGGCTCGGCTCGGCCCGATTATTAACGGCCCCAGCCAGGTTTTTTCGAGTTAAAGGAGTTGAAGAACACATGGAGGGAGATCAGTGAGCTTGGCACCGGTGCAATAGAAGAAAAGCGAGGGGGAAGGAGGCGGAGAAGATCGTCGGTGACCCACAGAAATAGAGGCTTAAGTTGTAGCGGTTTTTGGATGGAGAGATATAGGGGAATGGCCATGTTCCGGCCGCAACTCGTCGGCTTCATGCTGCTCGCCTTCGTCGCCGTGGTGGTCGTGGATGGGAGTTCTCTTCATTCGGACAAGGACGCTCTGATCGACCTCAAGCAGTTCCTCCAACGAAACAACGCCGCGCATCAGGGAAAGTAGAAACAGTGGACCGAGGGCGACGCTTCGCCTTGCGGCAGGTCAGGGATCGTGTGCACGGGATGCAGGGTCACCGGGATCGACCTCTCCAACTTCACGTCGTAGACGCATGGGATGTTGTACCCACACTTCCCCTCGCTCACGGCGCTCGGTTCCCTTGATGTCTCTAGCAACACCTTTAGCGGACCGATTCCGGCAGACCTCGAGCAGTGCGCATCGCTCGGCTACCTCAACCTTTCACACAACATCCTTGAATTGAGGGGAAAGGGGGACCCTAACCCGCTAAGTTGCTAACATTCAGTTTTCTGAAAAAAACAAAAAAAAAATCATATCGGGCTTCTCGGGCCGCCGCCGATCACAATGGCAGGCCCGAGCCCGACCTGTTAATTATCGGGCCGGGCCGAGCCCGTTAACCTCAGCCCGAAAATTATTATTTCAAGGCCCGGGCCCAAGCCCATAACCGGCCGGGTAGCAGGTACCCGGCGGTGGCCCGGCCCGGTGCCCAGGCTTAAGCATATCAGATTCAAATTGGGTATATTATTACATATCCGTTTTTTTCGAATATTTATATATTTGAATTCGAATTTAGATTCAAATTTGAATAAAAAAAAGTTATATTCGAATCTGAATATGAAATCTGATTTTACAATCAGAATAGAATCCGATTTTTATATTTACATCTGAATTCGAATCTAAAATTTGAACCGGATTTTGCCAATTTCCAACATTGGATGCAAGACATTTGTTTAAAAATGAATCTGATCTGAATTTGTATTCGAATCTGAATCCGATTGAATATTTATATATATTCGAATCCAAATACTATTTGATGTCATTTATTAAATCTGAATCCGATTCAATTTCCTAATCAGATATTAATTTTTTTTCTATATTCAATTTTTTCAAATCGATTCGGTCGAATATCCGATTCAAATCAGATATATTAGCAGCATCCCTAAGAACAAAGCACAGAATTCTTGTAATTTGTTATTATTAATTTACGTATAACATGTTGTCTATTTTGCTTTCCAGTGAAATGCTAGGCGTCCGCAGCAACCTCCTATCAAATACTTGACCTAATTGGTAAACTAAAATCTAAAACAAAGTCGATATGTTTATTGGATGAGAAAATAAATGGTTTTGTTGTGCTTTGTGCCGCCTTGGCCGTCACGTTAAGGATAACATCCAAATTAACAATTGTATCAGAGAGTAGAATAACACCTTAAGAAGACAAATGACGGTGCGTCAGCTCCCCAAAGGAAAGTTATACCTTTTCTTAAGACCACTGTGCTTAACGTGACAGGAGAAATCAAGTTTCCTTTTCTAACAAAAAAGACAAGGACCAGGGATTCTTGCTGCCTCATTTTTTTTTTCTTTTTGGTTTCTCGAACGGAAATTCACATGTTCCTTGATCGGGGAAGAGATTAATGACAAGTTAACTCCCACAGGGCAGTGGTGGACTGATATTTTTTTTGTTAATTAAAGAGCATTAATACCCAGTAACTAATTACCTTTTAGACCGTTAAAGCTTTTGGACTATTAACTATATAATAATTAAGATAACTAAGGAGCACCAATATGTAAATAAGCAATTTATGTTGGTCTATACAGGCTGCTGCATGCCCTCCCCCAGGTCTCCAGGCATTTTAAGATTTGTGCAAGATTCATTTGGGATTAACACCCTTTATGTGACATTTCTAACCACTCGCACGCCTAATAAGTCAGGATTTTAATTCTTTAAATAAGAGATGAGGCATTTTATATATGTATTCCCAAATGTTATCATAAATGATATTATTGGTACACTTGGTGTATCATATATATCCTATGAAGAGCAATCCTCGATTAGAAGTCAAATCATACAACCAGTAATGGACACCAAGGCAGTATGAACGATATGTGACCTAAAGAGGATAGTTAAAGACAAGTTCGTGCATCCTGCCTAAGGTATGGAAGAACGAAAAACAAATAAAACTATTTCAAAGTTGGACCATGACCTTGTAAAATAAAGCAGTGGCAACGTCATCATCTTGGGGACAACACAACAATAAGTGTTGGTTTCTTGGGTCCCAAGGGACATAACATAGCTCAACAGGTAGGCAGTCGCTTGGAAGATGTATCATTGGTTCAATTACCATAGACTATACTTCCATAAACTATAACTGTGGGATCACGATACTTTAATTGACGAAGGTATCATACAGCACCTAGGTCCTGATATAGCCTAAAACCTAGAGACAATGGGGAATGGAGGGGCCTTCGGGTCTCTCTTGCGAGATCAAGTATTGTACGCCTCTTCGTGTACATAACCAACATACGTTGAATGTGGATCCTACTATCAATATGTAAATTTACTTTAATATCCAAATATTATATGTGCACTACAAATATTCTTAATCATGTCGTTATCGCATACCTCTATCATTATTTTGTACATCTGTCATTACTTCATACCTCTATCACTCATATACATTATCTCATACCTTCTATCATTATCATATCTCTTTTATTATCTCATACCTTCTATCATTATCATATCTCTTTTATTATCTCATACATTTCCTCGTACCATAGTTATTATCATACCAATGTCGTTATCTCATACCTTCTGTCATTATCATAAATTCATAATGTTTCATATTCATTATCTCATACCTTTATTATTATTATAATATGTAGCATGTGAGATAATAACATAAAGTAGTATATGATAATGATTGGAGTATGAGATAATGATAGGTATGAGATAACGATAAAAGTATGAGATGATAACACGACATGAGATAATGACATAAGTATGAGATAATATGTACGAGATAATAATAGTGACATGAGATAACACTATGAGCGAGCCAAAAAATGATGACTACGAACAAATAAATTTCACTTTTATTGAATTCCATTTTTTTCGTAGTTTCCTTTTTTGTATTAATTGTGGGCATTTCTTTTGTGTTAATTATGAGCATTTTTTTGTCATAATTAAAATGGCGCACAAAAAATTCATACATAGCACGACGTATATAACTAGCTTCGCTGTTTTAAGGGTAGTGGGTCGTGCTCACACAAAAATGTTGATTCGCTAGGTAGAATCAACAAGTTTGTCATGAACGGACAGTTGAAAGTCAAACATTACGCAGAGTACCTAAGGATGTCAGTGGATCAGATTTGGTTAATTTGGGTGTAGCAAATACTGTATGTAACTTTTTAATGTTACTGAGTTTGATTCGTAATCAGATTCAGATTCAATGTAGAAAAAGAAAACCATATTTCAACTTTTACATGTAGCAGGATCCAGATATCAGTAAATGTAGGATACCTATCAACTCCAGTGAGAAAAATCTTATAACCTATCGACTTCCGATTAGCATTTGATGAAGTCATATCTGGATTAATAAATGTTGAATTACATTAATGAGCATGAAGTCAGACCTGGATCTGGTTCATTGCCTGATATGAAACCCACCCATATACCCATAGAGAAGAACGTTATCGACCTGATCATATTCCCATAAATTGAATTAGGAAGTGCTTACAAATACTCACCTACTTTTCAATAATCACAAGGTTCGTCTGGGTTCAGCATATACGACATAAGAAAACACTAACAGTAATTTAATTATATTAACAAGGCCATTATTAGAAAAAAATATCTCATTCGGTTATACTATTAACTGAGGTTCTGAATATACATTTTACCTAGGGATGTAAATATATTCAATTTGAATCGGACATAGGACTGAAACATTTCAAAAAAATTAGATATGAAAAAAAATTTAATACCCGATTAAGAAATGACATTCAGTTAGATCTAGATCCAGGTTTGGATATACATAAATATCTGATCAGATTCAGATCAAATTTAGTTTTAAATAAATATCCTATATCAAATGATCTTATATTTTGAAAATCGCAAGATTCAGTTAAAAATCAGATTTGGATTGGATTCAGAGATTCGGATTTGGATTGAATTTTCTTTCTTCGTATTCGAATCCAAATATGTGAATATTCTGATCTAAATTCAACCTCATGACATCCTTAACTCTACCATGTTTCAGCTGAAAGATATAGTTTATCTCTTTTGCCGTTCTTGTGTAGCTAATTCATAAAAAAAAACACTACAACTAAGCATTGGCGACGGCCTCGGGTACCCGGTACTCGGTCCGATCGGGCCCTGGACAGCCCGGGTCGGTTTGATGGGGCCCGATTCAGCCAAATTAGTTTTTTTTATTAGTTTTATTTAATAATAATATATATTTAATTATTAAAATGTATTTTATATTTATTTTTTATTTTATATTTAAAAAACATTTTTTATTTTACGGGCAGAGACCAGGCTCGGGTATGGGTATCGAGCCCGAGCCCGGGCTTGGATTTCAGGCGACTATAGCAAATTTGTGAGAAGTTAAATAATATGAAATGTCATATGGTTAACCAAGTTTCTCCCCACAGCAATATATCTCAACCGCTACTTCCTTATAATTGAATGCGTATAAACACGCGCGGGCACGCATATGAAACTGAAATTTGTCAATTTTTAAAATATTTTTCACCCACCCCACCTTTTTATGTGTCCAGTTGGTCAATTTCGATTAGTGCTTGAACGAAGTTTCATTAATAAAATAGCACGATCGATCTTTAGATGTTCATATATCCAAAAAAAATTCTGATTACTTCTAAATTTTTATTACCGTTGAGAAAACCAAGTTTGGTTCTTCCTGAAATGATTCTGCACAACATCTACCATCTTTTCAAAAATAAATCAATAAAATATGACCATAGATATTAGTCGCCACATTAATTTTATAACTAGTCATAATAGACTTGGCATGGTTCCCTATTTTACTACTACAAATGAACTAGTAGACTACAGTGGTCTGTAACGTAGCAACAACGAATGCCACTGGACACTAATATCAACTGTGACTCCAGACTACAGCAACAGCATTATTTGATTACAACGTACTGAAGAATAAATGAACGCAATAGTTATTATGTAAATGCAAATAGTTAATAGGAGCTTACACTGGCATGCATATTGGTGTATTAATTATCTGACCGCTAGCTAGCAGTCTTTCTGGAACGTACAGTTGTTTTATTTTAATTTAAATTAATATATATTTTTCATGTTCCATTTAGCAGACAAAATTAATATATTAGTTTATTTCGTTTTCGACATGTATATGCCTTTTAATTTCTATAAGACGAAAAATGAATAGCGTTCGTATATGTTGACAAAAACAATTTGTTAGAAAAAAAACAAAAAACAATTTCAAATTTTCAATAAATTTATTCAACACAAAAACGAAATTACAAGTTATAAGCTTGGACCAACAAATTCCCAATAGGTGCCTAGCCAAAAAATGCTGTGCGCGCGTGCATTTTGTCACTTTCTCTCGCTTGCACGCACACGAGTGGGGGGGAGAGAGTATATATACAGACAATAGATGCATAATAGTTGCAGATGACTAAAATTTAGGAATCCATCTTAAAAAGACCACATATTACATATACTATATATGATAATTCAACACTTTTTAATGCTCAATGGTACCAGATGGCTAAATTTTTAAAACACCTGGGCATCTGGCCGACCTGGCCCAGCCCGGCCCGATAAAGAGTACCCAAGCCCGAGCACTTGCTGGCTAGCCATTGATACAACTCACTAGTTAGAAAAGCAAGCATATCCGCAATCCTCAGGGCCTGTCGGACAATATTGAAAGGTTGCACGACCTGGACCAACAAGCTCCTTCCTCTTCTCGCCGGCCACTAAGCTCATCATAAGCCTGGGTTGCAGGCAGCAGGTCAAGATCAGATCCGATGTAATTAGCGATCGGTGGACGACTCAGGTATTACTTGAAGATCTGGCTGCGCCTTATAAGACCCTGTGCAAGTCCAACTGCTCCCGAAAACGAGAACGGAGATCTCCTTCGCCAATATTTTCTGCACCTGAAACTGATCTTCCGATGGCTTCTCGTTCGGCAGCACCACCTTGATCCAGTCGTCCCCCGCGGCGGGGCAGTCGTCTCCATTAATCCTCTGTGAAAATGGAGGCCTGCAGGGGCCGCCGATAAGGCTTGGCATGAGGTAGTAAGTCTCACCGGCCACAAGTTGATAATGAGGGGGCAAAGCGATGCAAGGTTCATTGAGGTGAACCAGCTGGTACTTGCTGAAATGGCCAGAGATTACCTGTTCCACTGTGGTGGAAGCCATGAATTCTTCTTCCCCGCCATTGAAGATCACGACTTTGGCTCTCTCTTGGCGAGGGCTTGATGGCATGGGCTGGAAACAGTTCCCCATCGTGGAATTCTGAACACGGTTGGTCAGATGGCTACTGAACCCAATTAAATATGCAGAGATGAAAACATGCAGGCCATATACTTAGTCTATGCATAGAGGAATAATTGCGAGCAGGAGAGGAGGAAGAATAGAAAAAATAAAAGAATATGAAATCAAATGAGCTGCACGCACGTCCCTTAAAAGGGACGTACGTGCGCTCGACCATTTGGAAATCAAATGGTTGCTGGGCCGCGCGCCGAAGTGATGTACGTCATATTCATGCATGAAATTTTCGTGCATGTTAATGACGAAAATACTCTTGATTAATAAAAATAACTTTTTCCAAGAAAAAAAACCAAAAAAAATAAAAGACTGAAAAGGACACTATTTTAAAATAATCTCCAACATATCGCACACTGAATGTAGCGAGATCTAAGTCCTTTGGTTTTTACAATTGTAGTTTTTTTACTTAAGTATCTTGAACTTTTTAGCATCCAAGCATTGAGCAGTTGGTTTGGGAACCGAGCATCAATGAATCTGCCTCACCTTCCGAGGGGTCTAACACGGCCAATCATCCAAGCCGCTATCATACCAGGCTGCTTAGCTTTTATTTTTTGTCCATAATAACGGCACTTTATAGACTATATACATTCAAGATTCTCTTCTCCTTTTGTGCAAATTTTTCAAATCCATCGTCCACTTTTCCTCAATTCTGATAGAGGATGCAGAACAGGCCAAGGCCAATCTCATGTCAGACCTTGAATATTTTTGTATTTAAATTGTTGTTTGGAGTGGTCTTTCCTTATTTCGTTTCCTTTTGGACCCCGGGTTAAATTTAAAATGTAAGGATCCATATCCGTATGGTCATTTGTAGATTGTTCCAAATCCATGTAAGACAAGGAAGAAGAGAAGAAAAATAACAGTAAGTTTAACCAGGTTCATGCACAGGCACACGCCCTTCGCAAGTTTTACAATAATTAGATAAGGAGCTCGAGAGTTTTTTTTTTTTTTTTTTTACATTGGACATATACGATTGCTGATAGGCGATGGAATTTTTACCCCATTTATTGGAACTATGTTAGTGTTTACAGCAGCTCCTGTCCAAAGTTTGCTGAATTTTGATCAATTTTCGACAAGGTACGTGTATATAGACTAGCGACAGTAAGACATTTTTGCAGCTATTCTCTAGCCTGGTTCCTTTAGAGCGAAGCTGGTTACGTGCACAAGAGCGTGCATGAAAAATTGGTGCATATGGGTGAAAATGACTAAAATACCCTTGTTAATTTTTTTAAGAAAATTTTTAAAAGGGTAAAAAAGGATTACAAAACAGTTAAAATGTCTAAAATGTCCACTTTTTTTTTTTTTATAAAAACCTTCAAAAATGCCCCCACCCCCTTTGTTGCATATTTTTTGGTGCACACTCAATATGGGTAAACTTGGTTGTTAATTCGTTTGAAGCTCTTCTAAACTTGGAAAATGTACAATAACAGAAGTCTCAACGAGGCTTGGCACTTAGCTCAAATGCCTAGGCACTAATTCCATGAAATTCTTGATGGCCCACCCTATGATTCCAAACAGTGTTCATGAGTGTCTTCGTTCTTGGGTCTCCGTTGGCACTTGGAAAATAATGGTAGACGTATTGGCTAGACTCCCTCATCCTTGGCAGGACTCGACAGTGGCCAGCTCTACCTCGACCATGTGCCCTCAGCAAAGTAACCTCTCTTGTAAGTATGCAGCCTGGTCATGCCCAAGGTGTTTCCCATGAACGAAAGCTAATTCTTTGCCTATAGGACTTGGAAGGCCATATGCATTGGGCCTACAAGTGGAGTTATATCCCAGGATCTATAACTTCGTAAGGATTAGGGAGATGAATGAGAAAGCACAGAATATACGTGGTTCGGCATGTATACCTACGTCCACAAGAAGCAAGGGAGAGTTCGTATTGTATATTTTCTCTATATTGTTGTTTCACTCTACAATCACTATTTAACGTGAGTGAATACAACAGTTACAAAGCAAGAAATCATGAAAAGAAAAATTAACGGCAATCCATGGTGGGCAACTTTTAACATAGGTAACACTATCCAACTAATCATGGAAATACCATAAATAGTGTTGCCATAACGAGCCTCCTGTAGAACCGTTTCAACACTCCCCCTTAAGTTGGGAGTGTATGTTGACGACTCCTAACTTGATCATAGTGCTTCTAAGTTTTTCTCTGATAAATGCTTTGGTGAAGATATCAGCATATTGCTCCTCACTTCTGACAAAAGGAGTGATGATTTCTTTGTTTTGAACCTTGTCGCGTATAAAGTGACAATCAATTTCAATATGCTTTGTCCTTTCATGAAAGACTGAGTTTGCGGCTATATATATTGCAGCTTGATTATCACAATACAACTTTATAGGACGAGGGTGTTCAAAGCTTATTTCCTTTAGCATCGCTTTGAGCCAAATGAGTTCACATGTAGTGTTTGCCATTGCTCTATATTTAGCTTTGGCACTGGATCTTGAAATCACTTTTTGATTTTTACTCTTCCATGAGACCAAATTTCCCCCAACCATAATACAAAACCCTGTAGTTGACTTTCTGTCTGATACACTTTCAACCCAGTCTGCATATGAGAAACCTACTATATCGATATTTCCATTTTGCTTCATCCAAATACCACGTCCTGGAGCTTCTTTTAAGTATCTTAAAAATCTATCCTGGGGTGCATGCATATATTTGCTTACTTCACTAACTGCATAGGTAATGTCAGGCCTTGTAACCGTCAAATATATCAATTTTCCAACAATACGTTGATACTATTTTGCATCTTGTATTGGTTCTTCATGATATATCTTGTCAAGTTTGTGATTTACCTCTATTGGTGTGACTGCTGGCTTCGCTCCAAGTTTCCCTATTCCCTTCATTAGATCAAGAGCATATTTCCATTGGGATAAATATAAACCTTTCTTGGAGTGACTTACCTCTATTTCTAAGAAGTATTTCAATCTTCCTAGATCTTTTATCTCAAACTTTTGATGGAAATATTGTTTGGTCTTCTCAACTAGATTCTTGGAATCGCCTGTGATGACAATATCATCCACATAAGCAAAAACCAAAACAGATTTATTTTGGAAATGATGAATGAATAAAGAGTTGTCTGAAACACTACGTTTGTACCCAAAATCAATCAAGGCAGAACTGAGCTTTGAGTACCAAGCTCGCGGGCATTGTTTGAGTCCATAGATAGACTTCTTCAATTTGCAAACAAGATTTTTTTGGTTTTCATAATTGAGGCCTTGAGGAATTTTCATGTAGAATTCTTCCTGTAAATCACCCTGAAGAAAAGCGTTCTTTACGTCAAGGTAAAATAAATCTCACTCATAATTGTAAACAATAGATATTAGGGTACGAAAAGTTGTTATCTTTGCCACTGGAGCAAACGTTTTTGTATAGTCAATCCCTTCTGTTTGAGAGAAGCCTCGAGCAACAAGACGAGCTTTATGTCTGTCAAGAGTTCCATCACTATGAAATTTCAGTTTAAAAACTTATTTGCAACTAACAGGTTTTTTACCTGGAGGAAGAGGGACAAGTTCCCATGTGTGATTTTTTGTTAGAGCATCTAGTTCGCCCCATATGGCATTTTTCCAACAAGGATCTTGAACAGCCTCTTCAAATGTCCTTGTTCAGAGACTTTGTTTAACTGCATAAAAAAGGCTGCCTGAGTTTGAGAGAAAGCACCATAATCAACGCAGACTTCTATCGGATATTTAACCATACTGCTCATAGCAAAATCTTTGTATCGTTCGGGTTGTTGGCTATGTCTTTCTGAGCGCCGAAGAATGTTCTCTTGTTTTGTCTCAATTGCAGTAACTTGTCGAGAATGATGTTGGCGAATCCTTTCCGATCACCGCAGGGTGTTTTCTGGTTGTGTTTCAGTTGCAGCGATTTGTCGTGAGTCACTATCAACTCTTTCAATGATAGGAGTGGTATCTTCATTATTTTGGACTTGAATAGAAACTTTACCATTCTCAACGTCAGCCATAGGAAAAACATTAGGAAGAGGGAGAAACTGAAATTTTGAGTTTATTTTCTCCCTTTGAGGATGAACTTGTGTCTCACTCTGAGGACAATTTTCAAAATATGCTTGCGACTCATCAAATCTAACATCCCGAAATATATACATTTTTCTTGAAGCTGCATCAAAGCATCTATACCCTTTCTTGGTAGGGGAATATCCGAGAAATACACATTTTATGGCAAGAGGCTGTAACTTGTTTCGATGTTTGGGAGATTTTCAAACATAAACAATGCATCCAAACTTTCTAAGATGTTCAATAATGTGTTTCGTTCCTTTAACAACTTCAATGGGGGATCTATTTTCAAGGTAGCGTCTTGGTTGCCTGTTTATAATATAGTTGGCTGCTTAAATTACTTCACTCCAAAAATGTTCTGGAACATTGTTTTGGGAAAGCAACGCACGAGTCACTTCAAGTAAATGCCTATTTCTTCTTTTAGAAACTTCGTTCTGTTGAGGTGTTTCTCTACATGTAGTCTGGTGGTGTATACCAACCTTGTTGACAAAGGACTCAAAATTCTTGTTTATATATTCAGTCCCATTGTCCGTCCATAAGGTTTTAATTTTTGTCCCAAACTCAGTGACTACCATGTTGTAAAATATTTGAAATTTAAAAAACTCCTCGTCCTTGGTTTTTAAGAAATATATCCAACCCACATGAGAATAATCATGAATGAAAGATAAGTAGTACTTAAAACCATTATATGAATAAAAAAAGGTTGGTCCCCAAACGTCTGAGTGAACAATCTCAAAAACTGACTTCGTAATGCTTTCAGAGGAAGAAAATGGTAGTCGAGTTAACTTGGCATACCGGCACACCTCACAAGTATTGCAATCACAAAATATTCTACGCTTCAAGGAATTTAAAACATAATTTGATGGATGCCCCAACCTCAAATGCCATTTTTCTCCTTCAGTCTTGTTTGTAGTGGCAGAAAGTGCCTTATTTATGCAATTCAAGTAATAGAGACCGTGAAATTCGTCCCCTTCACCAATCGTCTTCCCGGTGATCTGATCCTGAAACACAACCTTTGAGGGCGAGAAAATCACATTACAGTTGTCCGTCTTTGTTATCTTACTGACGGACATGAGATTGGAAGCCAAATTAGATATATAAAACATCAATAGGATCCTTCTCAAAAAATTGTGCAACTCCCTTTCCTATGACACTAACCTTGCCCCCATTAGCTATAGTAACGAGTTTTATATACGAGACTCCTTCAATGTCGGCTAAAATATTTTTGGAACCAGCCATATTGTCTGATTCACTAGAGATCTATTATCCAAGTATTCTCGTCTCAACAAGACAAAAAACTGCACGTACCTGCATCGTCATCGCTTTTGTTAGTGGCCAGGGTAGCTGAATTTTGTTTGACAAAATTCTGTAAAAGTTGGGTAAGCTTTTCCATGGTCACCGGAGTATCTTTCTGATCATCGTGAAAAGCATGAGCAGCCTTGTGTCGTCCTTCATCATTCGATTTTTTGTTTAGCTTCCAACATTTCTCTTTGGTGTGATTTTCTTTCTTGCAATAGGTACAAAACAGTTTCTTTTTTCCTTTGGAATTTAGAAAACCAGAACCAAAAGACATACTTGGGAGTCCTCAGTTCGGTTGAAAGGATTCATGATTTGATGTTGGGTTTCCTCACGCATAATGATGGAGCAGACGGTGCTGAGTTTGGGAACTTCCAGTGACATGAGAACTTGACTGCGCAGCGATTCATATTTGGGTTTTAGTCCAGCCAACATCTGAAAATTTTTTTGTTCCTCTTGGTTTTTCTGGAGAGTAACAATGTTAGTCGCTACAGGGGTATAGGATTCCCATTCATCCATAAGGCGCGAAGTTGTCCAAGATATTATGTGAAGGTCATATCTCCTTGTTTGAGCTTGCTGATTTTTTGTGCTAATTGAAAACGTCGAGCGACATTGTATTGCTGGCTGTAGAGATCACGAGCTACCTCCCACACATCTTTGGCAGTTTCAAGAAAAAAGAATCCATGAACAATTTTTTTCTCCATGGAATTCAAGTGCCACGACATGACAGTGTGGTCGTTTGATTCCCATTTTGCAAATTTCGAATCATTCTCAGCAGGCTTTGGTTTGCTGCTAGTGACTTGACCGAGTCTAGACTTTCCACTTAGGAAAAGTTTAGCAGATTTTGCCCAGGTGATATAACTGAAACCATTTAAGGATTCAGTGGTGATTTTGAGTGCAGGATTGACGCTGTCCTGCAACTGTTGTCGAGGCCAATCCCCTGCTCCTTGTGACTGAGAGCTATCTGCCATGATAACCTAATGAGAGGAACCTTCAATATCACACAAACCTGGAATTAGATGGAAGGGACATAACTCTTCTTCCTCCTGTATTTGCAGTTGTGCGTCTCACAGAAGCCTTCGGGCGATACTCAGGATATAGCGACACTCAAAAAATCATAGAAAATCACCCAAACCTTTGTTGGCCCTAAAATTTGGACTGAAGGTCGACAAGATGAAGGGGAAGGGACGCCCCAACGGAGCCTCCACGAAGAAATGTGCCCCGTCTGAATAATGCTGGAAATCACAGTCTCTCTTTACAGTAGAACAGAGTACTCTGGCAGCGTTCATGATTCTCCTTCTCTGGAAATTGGGGCTTTCCCCCAAATTGATCATAGAGATGAATAACAATACTCTGATTTCTGCTGAGCCTCCCACAATGAAATAAATGGTGTTTTGTAGGCGACACCTCCGATCAATGGAGCCTTTAGAAATCAGCAAATGCTATTAAGCAGTGGATGACATGGAATACTCACTTTCAATAGTAACCTGTCTCTGATACCATAAAGATTAGGGAGAGGAATGAGAAAGCACAGAATATACGTGGTTCGACATGTATGCCTACATCCACGAGAAGCAAGGGAGAGCCCATATTGTATATTTTTCTCTATATTATTGTTTCACTCTACAGTCACTATTTAACGTGAGTGAATACAACAGTTACAAAACAAGAAATCATGGAAAAAAAAATTAACAGCAATCCATGGTGGGAAACTTTTAATATAGGTAACACTGTCCAACTAATCATGGAAATACCATGAATAGCGTTGCCATAACGAGCCTCCTGTAGAACCGTTTCAACACTTCGTCACTAACCTTAGCTTGAAGGAGATTTTCTTCTGAAAACTTGCTTGAATATTTTTATCGCTGGGGGTCAAAGGTTGTTTCTTTCTAAGCCAAGAGGTTAGTTCACGTATTCATAGAGTATCCCATCACCCATCTTGGCCTCCATCCAAATTTTGGTCCCCTGCTCTAACATACTTCGAACCATACAATGGAGTACACTTCACTTCATCCTATATCGACGTTTATCTGAGTATTTAGTTTCAACAAGCCAAGTTCTAATATGTTCGATGCTAATTGTTAGGATGATTTTGTCAACAAGATTGATAGTTCATGTTCTAATATGTTCGATGCTAACTTTTAAATTTCTAAATCTCTTGAATGGTTGCTTGAGGATGAATGAGGCACCACGATCAATACATGGAAGTAAATGCCAATATGATTGAGGCACTAGCATATGACCAGACAAGGAGATAATATTTACATTGCAGAGGTCATTGGTCAACCTTCTACTAAAAAGAGCGACTCTTAGGTAGTTGATCACTGGGAGATGCGAGTGTTTTCAACCTATGAGCTGACCGGTTCTTTGAATTTTGGAGCTACGACCGAGATTGGATCTCATCAAAATGGTATACCATTGCTCTTAAACATTTTAAGAATTTGGTCATGATGTTAATCAAGTTTGCCACTATTGAGCTTCTGTTTCTAAAAGATGACACATCGTTAACAAAGAATTCGTAGAAAAGGAGTTGATAATGCAACATGTACGTGTTTCCAAAGACCCGCTCAATTGAGATCCAATGATAGCATTTTTCTAGAAACCGAGTTGCGTGCACACTTATGCACGCAATAAGAATACACCAAAAGAGGGGGGAGGGTATTTTTGAATTTTTTTATAAAATAATGGGTAATTTAAACTTTTTAACACTTTTCACAATCCTTTTTTTACCCTTTAAGAAAGGTCTTTTTTTAATTTTGATGGAGGTATTTTGGTCGTTGCACAGTCTTTGCACAAAGCCAGCTTTGCTTTTTCTATTTTGCATGACTAGGAAAGGAAAATGAAGAAATAAGGAGGCTTCTTGTATGGTTCCTCTACAAGTTTTGTTGGAGAAAGAGATCATCATTTGCTCCTAGCTATGACATATCAGATGGACACATATTTTTGGGAACTATATCGTTAGAATTTATTGCTTTTTTCTAGAGTAATCATGGCAGGTTGTTTCCTTCTATGCTCATTATCTTGTAACTCTATAAATCCCTATCTGTGTATCAATGAAAGTAGTATCAAGAAGAAGAAGTCTCTTTTTCTCCACATGGACGTAGGCTATATGCCGAACCACGCATTTCCTCTATGTTGATTCTTCTTCCCCTCTTTCTTCATTATCGCATAATGGCTTTATGTTTTGAAAGTGGTTTGAGAGCGGGTTATATGCAATTTTTTCTTGGTGAGTGTTCCTTCAACCTTAAAGCGTTCATTCTACCCTCCTCTTTTCTGCTCCCATGGCTGAAGCGCAAGGTAGTCGTGAGGACATTCATGGTGTGTCTAGTTCTAAACGCAGCACAAATTGTCAGATTGCAACACCAATGCTCCCCTTAACAGAGCAAACTATTTGAGTTGGGCAAAGGCTGCTCGTCTCTTCCTCAGTGGTCGTTCGAACATTGGATATGTGAATGGTAAGATTACTCCACCGAATATATCAAACCCCAACTTTGATGAATGGCAATCTGAGAACAACTTGGTTAAGTCATGGCTAATCAATTCTATGGAACAATCTATCTCAAATTTGTTTCTATAACAAGAGACGGCAAAGGAGATATGGGACTCTTTAAAGGAGCTGTTTGGCGAACAAAACAACTTGGCTCATGTCTATGAAATCCAAGTTGTAATTGCAAAACTCTTGAAAGGTGACAAACCCATCCACCTCTATATCGGGCAACTTCGAAGGCTGTTTGATGAGCTTAGGCAATATAGACCAGCGACGTCTGATCCAGAAATATATAAACAACGATTTGGAAAAGATAAAGTATTTAAATTGCTTACTGGTTTGGGAGAAGATTATGAAGCTGTCCGTAGCCAAATTCTTATGAGCTCACCATTGCCAATGTTCAACAACATATGCCAAACCATGCAAAGGGAAGCTGCTCATCGAAAAGTTATGAACCCAACCAGAGGCTATTGATAACATAGAGAAAATGACATGCATTGCGCATAATGATAGTACCAAGGGAGAGCAAAAATATACTGGTGGAGGAGAAAACTATAAAAAAGGCCGTAGCAAATTTAGATGCACTCACTACATATGCAAGAAAGGTGTTGGGAACTCATTGGGCAATCAACCAAGGAGAAAACCAGTCCCACCTCTAATACAAATCTTGTGAACTTTGTTACCAAAAATGATCTTGAGAATTTTTTTCAAAAATTGTCCAAGATCAACCTGATATCATCTCAACTAGTAGACAACTCTGAAGAAAATAATCATGCCATTATTACTATCTCAAATAACTCTTCTTAGATTATTGATTCTAGAGCAACTGATCATATGACTAGCTACTTATCTAAATTGGTCGATATTGACAAAGTTAGAAAACACCCTGTTTTTACTGTTGATGGGTCTCCCATAAACGTCGAGTGTACAAGAGAAACAATATTTTCAGATAGACGCAAGAAATCTATTGTTTTATATGTGCTGAATATATCTGCCAGTCTAATGTCCATAAGTAAGATAAAAAAATCTCATAGTTGTTTGGCTGTTTTCTCCCCAAAAAGATGTGATATTTCAGGATCTTGTCACGAAGAAACATATTGCTAAAGAGTGTGAGCAAAATGACCTACATGTATGGATGCCATTCCTTTGGTCTCTTAGCTCATAATCCAAAAATCAACACAACAAATTATCAAATATGGCATGTAAGGCTTGGTCACACCTCACATCAGAATTTAACGCAGCTTGTTCCTAGTCTCAAACTTGAAGATAAGGTGTGCGATGCTTGTGAGTATTCAAATTCCACTAGATTGCCATTTCAGTCTTCTCCTAAGAGGTTTAAGGAAGCCTTTGATATTGTTCATTCAAATGTGTGGGGTTCGGCATCTAATGTATTTTATTTTGGTTCTAAGCATTATGTTTCTTTTATTGAAGACAAAACTTGCATGACTTGGATATACTTTCTTAAAAATAAAAATGAAGAAACTCCGACTTGACAATGACGGAAAATATGTGAATGATGCTTTTAATTTTTTTTAGAAAAAGAGGCATACATCCCCAATACACTTGTGTTGATACTTCTCAACAAAATGGTGTCGCAAAGCAAAAGAACCGGCAGTTACTCAACATTGCTTGTACTCATGATGCACATGCATGTTCCCAATGTTTTTTGGGTTGATGCCATAGCCCACTGCTTGCTACTTAGCCAATAGACTACCAAGCTCTAGTATTAACAGACAATTCCCATTCAATTGCTTCTCAACAAAAGTGTTTACAAAACTTGCATGACTTGGATATACTTTCTTAAAAATAAAAATGAAGAAACTCCGACTTGACAATGACGGAAAATATGTGAATGATGCTTTTAATTTTTTTTGAGAAGAAGAGGCATACATCCCCAATACACTTGTGTTGACACTTCTCAACAAAATGGTGTCGCAGAGCAAAAGAACCAGCAGTTACTCAACATTGCTTGTACTCATGATGCACATGCATGTTCCCAATGTTTTTTGGGTCGATGCTATAGCCACTGCTTGCTACTTAGCCAATAGACTACCAAGCTCTAGTATTGACAGACAATTCCCATTCAATTGCTTCTCAACAAAAGTGTTTATATCTAACATTTAAGGATGTTTAGATGCAAGAATTATGTGGAAACAAGTTTGAAAAATGGCCAAAAATGCATATTTCTTGGGTACTCTAGTTGGAAAAAGGTATACAAGTGTTATGATCAAACCTTAAAAAAATTAGTTGTAACTAATGATGTTAAGTTTTTTGAGCAGGAACTATACTTTGAATATCAAAGTTGGGGAGAGATTAAAGTTGCAAGTTTCAACTCTACCCCCACATTTTCATTGATTGATATATTCAATGAGATCCCAGATCCAAGTCGGCTCTGTCCTGGAGAAACAATCAATAGTTATGGTGACTCATGACATCAAGACACTGACACTGAGACACTTCAGTTAGATAAAGCCAACCAGCCTCCAAATTCTAAAAATATGGAATCTGTTCCATCCAAAAATGCCAATCCTCTTGTCAGACGCTATACTTACCTTACCACCCATAAAATTCATTCCATAAACCAACACCTATCATTTGAAAGACTAAGAACCGAACTTATGTCCTAAATATCTACTCTTATCATGAACCCAAAAATTTTGAGGAAGTTAGCCAAGATCCAAAGTGGAAAGAGGCAATGAAAGAGAAGTTGACAACATTAGAAAAAAAAAAGTTCAAACTTGGGACCCAGTTTCCTTACCGAAAGGAAAAAAAATTAGTCAAATGTAAATGAGTCTACCAAAAAAGTACCATAACAATGGAACTATAGAACGTTTTAAAGCACGACTGGTGGCAAAGGGATTTACTCAGACTGAAGGTATTGACTACAATGAGACCTTCACTCCAGTTGCAAAAATGAACATAGTCAGGACTCTTCTCTCAGTTGCATCAAATAAAAAGTGGCCACTGATACAACTTGATGTAAAAAAATGTTTTCCTTCATAGGAAGCTCAATGAAGAAGTCTATATGGAGGCCCCAAAATGTATAAAAAATAAGCATGGACATGTATGCAGGTTAACGAAAGCATTGTATGGACTTAAACAGTCACATCGCTCTTGTTTTGCCTGCCTAAATGAAGCTCTCAGCAAAATAGGCTTCAAGAGAAATATGCCGACTACACAATGTTTACATGTGTTCGAGACCAAAAAATTGTCATTCTAGTAGTATATGTATGTAGATGACATTATTCTAACTGAAGATGACATTGTTTTTATGTACAATGTCAAAGAATATCTCAATTGTCAATTTGAAATCAAAGATCTTGGAACTTTGAGATATTTTTTAGGCATTGGAATGGTCGACTCAAACAAGTGGATCTTTATATGCAAAAAGAAGTATATTCTAGACTTTCTCAAAGAAACATGCTATCTTGGTGCTAAACCAGTTGACACGCCACTAGAAGTTAATTGCAAATTAAAGAAGGATGAGGGAGATCTTGTGGAGAATATCCAAAGGTTATAAAAACTTGCTGAAAAACTTATATACTTGATTGTTACAAGACCAGACATTGCTTACGTAGTTAGTTTTGATTAGTCAGTTTATGTATAGACCAAGGTCTACACATGTTAAAGCTACCCACATAATTCTGAGATATTTAAAGGGGACTCTACGGAGAGAGATCTTGTTGAGATTAGATCAGCCCCTTGATGTTATTGGATATACAGCCGCAGACTGGGCAGGTGACCCCAATGATAGGAGGTCAACCTCAGGATATTATCTTTATTGGAGGAAATCTTGTGACTTGGAAGGGTAAAAAACGGTCAGCCGTCACTCGATCCAGTTTCGAAGCCGAGTATAGAGCCATGGTAAGCTGCACTTTTTAATTTTATGTTGGTAAAAATACTATTAAAAGATATGAATATTGAGATAAAGGAGCCAATGAAAATGATGTGTGACACATGACCTTCATTTATATTGAGGCAAATCCAGTGTTCTACGAGCACACTAAACACATAGAAGTTGACTATCATATTGTTAGGGAGAGTCCAAGAAGGAACCATCCTTACTCCTCATATGATAAGTGAGAAACAATTGGCCGATATCTGTGCGCCAACTTGAGGATGAGTATATTATGAATTTTGTTGGAGAAAAAGATCAATGTTGTTTTCTCTAAGCTATGGCATATCGGTTGGATACATATTTTTGGAGAACTATATAGTGAGAATTTATTGCCTTTTTTGGAGTAATTGTGGCATGTTGTTTCCTTCTATGCTCATTATCTTGTAACTCTGTAAGTGCATCTCTAATGTTGTTTCCTTCTATGCTCATTATCTTGTAACTCTATAAGTGCATCTCTGAAAGTAGTATCAAGAAAAAGAAGTCGCTTTCTCCCCATGGACGTAGGCTGTATGCCGAACCACATATTTCCTTTGTGTTGATTCCTCTTCCCCTCTTTCTTCATTATCACATTACACATAATGGCTTTATGTTACATCCTCGACTACCAGTTGAAATGTTAAGTTTTGCTCTCCATACATAATAACCACAAAATAAAATTTGATTGAACCCAACCAGAATAGGATACTTAACATCACTTACTGAAATAAATTCATTGAGATCGGACAGGCTCAGCCTGCACCAACATTCGGCCAAATTAAAGAAGATTAAACATAAATTCATTGTACAAAATTTGTTGAGTCTAAAAAACAAAATTTTGAAGTTGGTTTCAAAAATTTCTGTTAAATGTGATCATATGGTCCCAAAACCAACATTTCCTCATTGGATCATTTGGGATATATAGATAAGATTATGTGACCATGAAAATGTAAAACTTCTCAAATATCATGGGGTAAAATATCTCAATTTTATATCTAAAAGGAATTTTAGGAGCTTGTTTATAGCCCTTTGAATTGTCATGATTAACTGACGAGTGCACAAAAATTATACAATTTCATTATCCTAAGGGATTATAGCATGCTAGGCAGTAAGGTGGTTCACTTTTTAAGGGGTTTGGATTTAAATTTTGAGGTGGCACGGGAGACCATAGTAGGCCTCAAAGCAAGCTCTGTAAAATCCTGAAAAAATGATAGAAATATGGGAAACTGTGACCTCTCTTAAAAGTGGTGGAATGAACCACTTAAAAAAACTATGCAATCCCATGCATCTGATATTTATATGCACAGTTATAAGGCTTCACTGCAAGGAAACGGACCTGAGCCGCATTTTAACGGATCTGGACCTGTTCCGACCCGACCGACATAAACTCATCGCGGGGACGGACTGCAGGGACTTGCCCGCTTCAGGACGCAAACCTGCTCTTTGGGAGGAGGAGGACGCAGCAGCCATGGCAATCAACTTCAAAGGCGCTGCAGCTACTGCGGCTATCGCCATGGGATTGATGTTCCACCTCCTCCTGATCTACAGAGCGGGCAAGAGAAGACTGACCACCAGGGAACACCGCAACTCTCCTCCTGCAAGAGCACCAGGGCGTGGGATCATTGCTGCCATTGGAAACACACCACTCATCAAAATCGAGAGTCTTTCCAAGGAAACTGGCTGCGAAGTAAGTCTGTACTCCTCTTTGTCTTTCAATTCAAGTTTTGTGGTTTTTCCTGCATACCTATTAGAAGTGAGGGCGGTCGTGTTCTTCAGATTCTTGCTAAAGCTGAGTTCTTGAACCCCGGTGGGAGCATTAAGGACAGGATAGCCGTCAAAATAATCCAGGAGGTGAGTCACCCTTCTGTAATGATGTTATTGCCGTGTTTAGGAGTTGTTTAACAATATCTTTCGATTTTGCTCTGTGAGTGTGTCGTAGTTTTCGTAGCTTTCAGATTTTCCGAGTGGCATCGACCATAATAACTGTTTCTGTTTGTTCATGAAGACTCCAACTGTGGGAAAGGATACGAGTACAGATATGAGTTTTGCTGGTGTTGGGAAGTTTGAGATTTATGTCATGCTTGTTATGCCATCTTGATAATTTACTTATCATAATTGATTGTTCTTTATAGCTTCCCGGCTTTCAGTCAGATTATGAATGAGAAATTTGATTATTAGGGATGAAGATTATCAGTGGTTATTGCCATTGTGGATTCAAGTGCGATTTGGTTGTAAGAAGGTTGAAGCGTACATGTTAGGAACTTTAATATTTAACATATGCTTGTCTCAAGCTTTCTTTGCATGCTTTGCATTTCATTACTATTTTTTTTCATGAAACTTTAGGCAATATGCTAGCTGAATGCTCATGTTGGACATGCTTAAACAGTGCATTTCTGTTGTTGTTGTTGTGCGTGTGTGCTGTGCGCGTGAGAGAGAGAGAGCATGTTTCGGTGCAAAGATAAAACCATAAAACCATGTAAGGACTGTTTTGGAAGACCGCTTTATAGGCAAAAGGAAATTGCTGTGCAGTTTTTTCAATACCTTCTGATGTTTCGGATCACCATGTTGCCAAAACCTTCCATCGCAAATGGAGTTGATGCAGTTTCAT
This sequence comes from Nymphaea colorata, assembly GCF_008831285.2. Lineage (NCBI taxonomy): Eukaryota > Viridiplantae > Streptophyta > Magnoliopsida > Nymphaeales > Nymphaeaceae > Nymphaea > Nymphaea colorata. Next base: position 2,823,391 of record NC_045145.1, read on the forward strand.
TCTCAAAACCATGTTTCAACTTCATCCTAAATAGCTACTTCAATGATCCATAGTCACAAGTATTGGCAATATTTTTCAAAATATTGCGATGGAAATGCCAAAACAAGTGAAACAAAGAAAAGGCAAAATGATGTGGCAGTTTTGAACATATTGCTGAAATGAAAATAGTATGATAAGATCGTGCAATTTGAAAGAAAGAAATGTTTAATATTTTTAAATTTTTTTTGGTTTTCTCTTAACGTTTAAATAACTAATTTGTTTTTAAGAATGTTTTGGTAAGAAATTTAGTAGGAAACTCATAATTCCATGATATTCTCTATTATTTCTTATATATTCTTTACTTTTTTCACATTACTTTAATTATTAAAGTAGAAGCAAAGTTCCACAAGTTCCCAGGTAGCATTTGCTTTTAGTGTCAAATGGTGAATCCATTGACATTGAAGTCATGGGATAACGTACATTGTGTGACATGGCTGATGTCTGGATCAAACTAAGCAGATGAGGAGATGGATTCATATTTTACTATCTGGTAGCATTACAATCAAACTGGTTATTATTTTTTATGATCACTATGGAATTCTTTGGCAGAGAACATGAACAAAAATGTCAACATTCGAGTCACACCTTTGAATTTCATGGCTATCTGTAAGTAATGTTCAACTGCCTAATGTGATTCTTTGACCTTTCTGATGCTGCTGTTTATAACATTCTGAAATGCCATCCATTGTTTGTGTAGCTTATTTGTAAGATCTGCGTAGATGTACATTTAAATGTATTATTCAGCTTATGTTGTGGGCATAGCTTACTATATCCCTGCACTTTCCTTATCATTGTGATTGTTGTGATTTGAAGCAGGCTCTTAACTCAGGGGACCTCGTTGAAGGTGGTGTGGTGATTGAAGGAAGTGCCGGGAGTACAGCCATTAGCCTTGCGACAGTTGCTCCTGCATTTGGATGTAAATGCCATGTGGTTATCCCTGATGATGCAGCTATTGAGAAGGTAATTCAGTTCAATTACTCGTACATTTTCTCAAAATCTGAAAATTTTGTCGTTTGCAAAGGAAAAAAAAAATCCTTCTTCATGCACAACAGAAAAGAATGAACAAAAATAATTTCGTAAACCTGCAATGGAGATTATAAACCAAAAGAACAAGCATCATCTTGTGACCTCTAAAAGTTGTTGTAAAGCAAGCATAATGACTGTATCGTTAGCTTGTCATGCTCCCCTTCCAGTCATGTGTCACAGCAGGTCGTGTCATTGAGAAGCTAATGTTTCAAGAAAAAGTTGCAGCTTGATGTTCCTACCTGTGTAAAATTGCCTGCTTGTAGATTTTTTATGTTAAAAAAATGTTTGTTATGTCATGCTCATATGTACCTTTTTCTTCCTTTTTTTTCCCCTTGATAAGCAGTTTTCAGTAACTGAGATTTCTAATGGAGCATGTCAATGAAACCATGCTTCCATGCAATTTCATAAACCATTTAGACCACTGGTTGTGATTTAGCTTGGGGCTGCACCTGGTTGTTTATGTTTTTATTTTCTTTAATCTTGCTTGGTTATGGTATCAAATTCATACCCAGACAATCGCAATGGAAACCGACTTTTCAAAACTCAATATGGGGTTGTTATCCGTATAAAACAAGGGTGTCACATTGAATTGTGGTTTCCATTAAATTGTGGTGGGATCTTCAGTTAATATTAAACAGGAATAGATGGTAATGTGGCAGTTGCAAAGATGATACACAGGTACATATGTTCCAGGCAGTTTCTAATGTTCAGTATGTGGTTTGGGTTAAAAATGCAACATACATATCTTTTGAAGAAGTGAACCACTGAGTGCCTTCACACTGTTGACATTCAAAAATGAAATCTTTATTAGATATTCTTGTGTGATTGATGCTTAATTGTTTGGCTTATTGATGAAAATAAGTGTTGTAAGCATAACTATCCAGATTCAACCAACCATGTTGATGCAAAATATAATGATAGGCCTCATATGTGGTTTGCTGTTAATCTCACATACGGTTTCCATAAGCAGTAGAAGATACTTTAGACTTTTATGTTAATCATGTGTTCTCATCATTTTGTCTAAAGTGAAATACCTGCCATTGCCAACTTTTGTGTTTTAACCATTAAGGCTTTCATGACCAGTCTCAAATACTGGAAGCTCTTGGTGCAACTGTAGAAAGAGTCAGACCAGTCTCTATCACTCACAAGGATCATTTTGTCAATGTTGCAAGGAGAAGAGCCTCTGAAGCAAATGAAATTGCAAGAAGACATCAGGAAATGGAGAAAATAGGAAGGAAGAATGAGTATCCTGGCTTCTGCAATTTACAGGAAGAAAAACCTCATCCAGTCTTTCCAAGAGGCTGTAAAGGCGGGTTTTTTGCTGATCAGTTTGAAAACCTGGCCAACTTTCAAGCCCATTACGAAAGCACAGGTCCAGAGATCTGGGAACAGACAGGGGGCAGTCTTCATGCATTTGTGTCAGCTGCAGGCACAGGTGGAACCCTTGCTGGTGTTTCTCGCTTTCTACAGGTTGGGTTCCTTTTTTCTGTTTAAAATTGGAGGTTGAGTAGCAACTATTCTTTTGCAAGTTATCCAGTTACTTTTGCGTTTTTTTTTTGTAATTTTTTTAATAGATGACTGCTAAATGCTAGATCTTTTCAACCATCTTTATCTGCTTGTCCTAGAACTTGGTAAGCTTATCAAAGCTGAGTCTAGACCTGTTGCACTAGTACATTCCATGTGATAGGGCATGGGATGGGAACTTCTTTAAGTATTGGTATAGAGCAAAAATGTGCTTATATGTCTGTACATGCACTAATGTGTGTTTGTGTCTGTCCACTCTAGCTTTGTATAAAGCTGGAGAAAAAATAAACCTTTCTGAATCTTAAAAGTGGGAGAAAAGAGTGCAGCACAGCAGGTCATAGGTCAAGTCTGGATCAGGCAGGAACCAAGCTGGGCTAGGTCATACCAAGATTTATTAGCCTGACATACATGGTACCTTTCAATCTACCCATGTTATATAGGTAGCAGTTGCAAATCAAATCATTCTCAGAATTTATAACCATCTGAACTTCTGAAAACATTATTATATCTTTTAAGTTCCTTGGATGATGCTTTGCATCCTCTTCTTTTGGCTTTTTTGTATATATCATTTTTTGGCAATAAAAGGGCAGGGGACTTATTTCCGGCAGTTCATGATTGGAAGCTCTTTGCATTGAGGTTCTCAAGTTTCACCATCAGTTGATCAGATATGAGGCAACTAAATATTTTTCTGAGGGCTTCACATCAGTCTTCTATGATACTCTTAGTCACATGGGTGGGGGTGGGGGTGCGCCGGGCAAAGTACTTTCAAAAGACTTGGCAATCGAACATGTATTCATTGTTTGATTCACAATGTATAAATTACTGAACAAAAAATACCAAATAAACCAAAAAAATAGAAAATATGATTTTGTTGTGTCCAAGCCTTATCTTGCACCCGCACCTTTGTCCAGCCTTGTTGATGCTGGTGCAGCACCCTTCTAGGGATGTCTGTGACATAGACATCATGAACACTGAGCCACACAACCTTTTCAGGAAAGAAACCACGACATCAAGTGCTTTCTGGTTGACCCTCCTGGCTCGGGTTTATACAACAAGGTCACGAGGGGAGTCATGTACACACGTGAAGAGGCAGAAGGCCGCAGATTAAAGAATCCTTTTGATACAATAACTGAGGGGATTGGAATAAACCGCTTGACCAAAAATTTCATGATGGCTACTAAACTTGATGGAGCTTTCAGAGGCACAGATAGAGAAGCAGTGGAAATGTCTAGGTATGATCTTGACATGCTTTTTGGTTTTGTCTGGATCTAAAAAATCTTTTTGAGTAATACTTGTCTCCAAGTGTAGGTATCTGCTTAGGAATGATGGATTATTTTTAGGGAGTTCTTCAGCCATGAACTGTGTTGGAGCTGTACATGCAGCACGGTTACTGGGGCCTGGTCATACAATTGTTACCATTCTGTGTGACAGTGGGATGCGGCATCTTAGCAAGTTCTGTTCTCCTCAATATTTAGCAGAGCACGGCCTGACACCTAGAGCCACTGGCTTAGAGTTCCTTGACAGCTAAAACTAAATTGTTATCTGAAATGGCTTTCTTTTTACCTGTTTGTAGCTTCTCATCCTGAGACTGTTTATTTTTTGTCACGGAATGTTTGTTAAATTACATAGTTAAAGGTGAGGTGAATAGGATGAGATGCAAGCTGCCAATACAGCGGTGCCTTTTGTAACTGATGATATTTGATGGGGACAGAACATTTTGAAGAGGGTGAAAGGGCCCTTCCTATAGGCTGACAAGTTTGAAAATATGAGTACTTGCTGTGTTATCCTGGAGAGAAGAAGGAAATTTCCTCTCTCCTGTGTTGCTGGTGGCATGGTGCTATGTTTTAGGTTGAGGCGTCATGGAAATTTTGTTTCTAGCCTATTCAGCAATGTTTTGCTTGCTAAAATCCAATTATTATGAAATTATGGATGTAAAGCTAACTATATGCACGCTATCGTACCTAAACATGGGGTGGGAAGAGGGTTACACTTTTTCAACCGTGGTAATGGAAAACTTTGGTGGGTTGGTGGAGAACAAGGAACTTCCCTCAATGTGGGGTTTCTAAATTGGCTTCTGGCTCAAGTTTGTAGAAATTTTCAGTAACATCACACATCATCTATATTTGCATAAAATCCCCTTCTCTGAATTATGTGCTTTTCAAAAATATTTAAAACACCAAACGATATTTAGGATTTCGCAAATACATGGTGCTGCCCAAGGGGATTATAATTAGCATATAATGTTTTTCAACAACTCAAACACCTAAAGGCCACTAGAACTTTGCACAATACCTCTTCCTTTTGGAGTTTATTCAAAAAACAACAATAGATACTTCTGCAAACTCTTATTTAGATGTGATGCCTAGCTCAAAACCAGCTATTGATAGATTGAACGCTAAGAAGCATGCGTTTTGGATCTAGATTTGAGTTTTCAGAGTGCGATGACTCTAAAATTCAATCTCTCTCTCAGTTAAGGTGTAGACTTGATCCTTAAAAGCTCTCGACTCCACAATTTAACACCAAATAGCACAATTAAACGTGATATTTCTCCTTTAGGGCCCGTTTGATGGGCGAGAAATCTGGAATAGGAAAGATGTTTTTGGAAATAAAATTTCGGAAACAGTGAAATGGAAATAAATTTCAAAATTTCCAAAATGACCCTGTGTTTGATAGGTTGGGATTTACATCCGTGGAAAGAAGAGAGATGGGGAGCGAGTAATGGAGGCGGTGGCGGGGGACGTGGGGAGCGGCGGCGGCAAGAGATGGGGAGCGGGTCATGGAGGCGGTGCCATCGGCGGCGGTGGGGGACGTGGGGAGGTGCCCTCGCCGTGCCCTCCTCCCCTTCTCCTTCCCTCCTCGCCGTGCCCTCCTCCCCTTCTCCTTCCCTCCTCGTCGTGCCCTCCTCCCCTTCTTCCCCTCTTCTCCTTCCCTCCTCGTCGTGCCCTCTTCCCCTTCTTCCCCTCTTCCCCTCTTCTCCTTCTTGTCTTCCTCCTCCACCTCTTCTCCTTCCCTCCTCGCTGTGCCCTCTTCCCCTCTTCTCCTTCCCGTCTTCTTCCTCCCCCTCTTCTCCTTCCCTCCTCGCCGTGCCCTCTTCCCCTTCCCGTCTTCCACTTCTCCTTCCCTCCTCGCCGTGCCCTCTTCTCCTTCCCTTCTTCCTCCTCCCTCCCTCCTTCCCTTCTTCTTCCTTCCTCCTTCCTTCTTCTCCTTCCTCTTTCCTTCTTCCTTCTTCTCCTTCCCTTCTCCAACAGTAAAAAAAAATGTTCGAAAATTTTTTTCCACCTTCTGGCTGGAAAAAAAATTCCAGAAATTTTTTTCCGTTTCCACCTCCAACGGTGAAAATAAAATCTCCATGTTTGATGAAATCAGAAAAATTTCAAATATTTGAATTTTTTCTCCTTTGCTATAGGAGATCTCCAGGTCATCAAACGGCCCCTTAGCAAAACTGATAAAACGCAAGTTACTATGCACAAAAATCACATATAAGGCCTGCATTTTTCATTTCAAAACATGGCATTGTGCAAAGCATCATGTGTTTGACTCTTCGTGTGGCTTTTTGAGATAAGGTGAAAGGCTCAACATTGGTTTCAAATTCTTCGTGTGGGTTTTTATGTTGATGTTTTGGTTCTCATTGTTTTTTAGTATGGGGCAAGTTTTTCATCTAGTAAAGTAAATTATAAGGTCATTTGCATTAATATTAGTCGGGTTCATGAAGAATTGTTTATTCAATGGGTCATTTGAATTACAAGTAGAGGTAGGAAAGTTAAGTATTTCAATAAATTCATCCAATAATACTGTCATTTCTCTCTAGAAAAACAAAAAGAGAATGCCATTGGGTTCCATTTGTTAATAGCATGTACCAAATTTCAATTCACTAATTGCACTCCTCTGGCTGCCACTGTCTATATCCTACATTCTTCAAAGTAAGAAGGAAACATCCGAGAGAATGTGAGATGCCAAGACCGACACCATACAGGAGCTAAGGGCCTAGACTCAAGGAAAACATAAGTTGACCGTTCAGGTCCTTCCCCTAAAGAGGATGTGATCATAAGGAAATGTGACATCATGTTGAAAAGAATACATCTTGAGTGAAGACTCTAATTTAGATTAAATTAGTAGAAAATATCAACAAAGTTAACAAAGACGATAAGAGGTAGGGGTATATAATGAGGTTGTAAATCACCACATAAGCTTTTGTGCACATTCAACACTCTCTATATTTCTAATTGAAGAAAAAGGCTATAAGGGTCTATCTGAGATAACTTTGCGTCATGATAATCCAATATCAAGTTATGCTTATATACTTTAGCCAAATGTCTTAGTACTAACATAAATTCTTCCTTAGTCAACTAAGGGTAAGGTTTCTCTACTTTTTTTTTGTCACCCGTCAATATACTACAAACTACCATTCATGGTACTAACAAATGGGCCTTTCCAACCCAAAGTGTGGTCCAGTTGTAACACTTAATCATGTGTTACTGCCTAAGACCAAGCAAAGCAACACAATGATTGAGACAAATAGGTATGAAAAACTTTGAAATATGAAAAAACATGTAAAATCAATTGTCTTTAATACAATGTTGTCGAAGACAGTGATTAAAATAAGATAGAAGAACAAATATTGTTTCAATCAAGCCTTAAATTGAGGAGGGTTGTATTTGATCTTAAGTCTAGGTAAACATGATTGATCCTCCTTAATTAGTCTTATTTGCAAGAAAACAAACACAATCACCAAACAATGTAATGAAATATTGATGAGGTCAAGGCCAAAGAAGGAGACATGTTTAACATCAGCAATATGGAAGATGTTCAAGTTAGTGGAAATACATCAATGGTAATCATAGCTAAACGATGACTTAAAAATTTTTTCCATGTAGGTAAGGGATTAAGCCTGCAACGCAACTCAAGGGCAACCCATGTATGTAAAGGGTTAAACCTGTGATGCAAGCCAAAACAACCCACTCAAGTAAGGGGTCAAACCAGAACTCAATCTTGCTAAACCCGTGCAAGTAAATGGTTAAACCTACAACAAGCTCAAACAACTCATTCAGGTAAGGGGTTAATCCTGAAATGCTACTCCAAACATGTTTTTGTTTGAAAAATCTCGGGTGCTTATCTTTGCCACTAAGCGCAGTGTGTGCCAACTTAGTAACAAAAAGGGTCATTTGTTATCATCTAAATTTTTTTCAAAAGCCTGTATTCCATTTTACTCAAACAAAATTCTCAATTATTTAATCCATTTTTACAATGATTTGGATCTAATTTTGGACCTTGAACCCAAGCTCAACTAAAAACAAACTTTTAAATCCACACTCAAATTCAAATCTGGACAAATTTTTTATATCCATATCCAAGTCCAATTCATGACCTCTCGATCCAAAACAGATCTCCAGACCCTTACTTGAGTCCAACTCAAAGATTTAAATCCAACATCCAATTTTAAACTAATATTTGGATCTAAATCCAAGTTCTAGATCTAAAATGCACACCTTGATCCGAAATATGAGGCCAAAGTCCGTAATTGAACCCCACCAATGAAATGAAGTCCAAACTAGGAAAACAGGCTCATCAAGCTACTCTTAGATCCAAAACCAAAGTTTGGATCCAAAACAAGAATTTCAACTAAAAATCTAAAATCAAGGCCAAAATAACAAATTTTGATACTATCAAGCACCGGCCGCACATGCACAAACCTTCCCTTTGTTTTGCATCTCAATCTTGCACCAAAAATATGTTTTGAACCTAAACTGCGTATCTAATCCTTGATCTGAGCCTCCAGCGTCGACTAGAATGCATTGGCAACCAAGCGAATCCGATCTAGATCTAAAATGAGCCCGGAATCGCTTGAAATGAAGTCGGCCATGTTTGTAACAAAACACCATTTTGCCTTTTTAAAATATGCATTTTAAAAAACAACTTTTATGTTTTTTTTTTTATGTGTGGGACCCCTTGAAAGCCAGGGAGGTGAAAGCCACCCCTTATTGGTCTAAAATGAACCAATAATGGGGCATTTCGGCTCCTTTCCCGCGTGCCCTGCACTCTGTCAGGCGCTTGGCTGAGCAGCGTACGGCCAGGTTGTTGTCGCGCTAGGAGCTATCGCCTAGCCTTAGTGCGCACGGGGCCAATCACTGCCCCGCACGCGTGGGCCGTGCCGAGGTAGGTTCTGTGCAATGCGCAAGCCCCTTTTAGCCAAAAAATGCCCCCTTGGGGGTGGTTTTGGTCTATTGGGTGCGCACTATCCCTACCCATACGCCTAAAGGGGTGTTTCCAGAGTTAAGGGCCAATCCCATTTGGTTAAGATTTATTTAAAAAATAAATAAAATAATTCAAAAATACTTGAAATTCGCAAGAAAATATTGTTGAATTAAAAAAAAAATCACATTCTAAGTTTTGGCTCCAAAACTCTTGATAAATATCCCTCAAAATCTTTTCTCTTGGGCTTGAGCTAACCTTTGGAAAACGTCTAGTGTTTTTTCATTTGAAAACTTAGTTTTTCCTTAGTTTTCTCTTCATATATCTCTTCTTCTCCAACCTTGGGAGCAAGCTTCTCCAACTTCCACTATTCAAGGGATTACGATGAGACCTCTTAGGAAGACATCCTCAACATCTTGGAGCTTCATTCAAGGAAACTTTAGGATCATCCGGAGAATGAGACTCATTTTCTAAAATCATTTTCATTAGAGGTATATAGTCATTATTTCATTTTTATTTCTTTTCATTTCCATTTGCCATGTCCCTATGGCCATGCAAGATAGTTCTAAACATCTCCTATCCGGAGTCAAGAGCAACGCTTGAATGTACCAAGGGTATGAAAAAGGCGAAATAAATTTCATTTCTCCATTTATTTTCAAAACATACTTCTTTCATTTCTTTGCTCATAAAAGATGATATTCATGGATGGTAGACTTATTTTTTTTATTAATATATGAATGAACAGTAAGAATGAGTTTTTCGATTGGGATTCCTTTATTATTATGTTGATTTTTTAGGTTGGAAATTATCTAACTCGAGAAAACCCCTCACGAATGCGTGCATGTTAAAGTGCATCTTCATGACATTCTTATGTTTAGTGTTTCGTTTAATCATCTCGTTAGGGATCCCAATGAGAGTTTTCTTATGTTATTAACTTTTCGTTTCATGTGCGTTTGACTTTCTTCCATATCTAATGGTGGGAGAAATAAAGTTCCTCATAATAGATGAAATGATTATTGTTTTATGCTTATTTGGAATCATGTTTTCAAAGGAATTTCGAAAATAAGAACCCTCTTCAATGAAGCCTTGGAAACTTAGTTTAGGCTCTTGCATGAACCCAATTTCTTCTCTGGCCTACATAGAAAAATCGAAGTTAGATATGCTCTAAGTTACCTCTTGATTTTAATTTTCATAAATGCATTATGCATATATACATGTTATATACATATACATACACATGAATACATCTCTTTATCCTCATCTCTCTATGATTTAACATATTCATTTATAAATTTTCATATACATATATATAAATAAATATATATATGTATTCCACTTTCTCTCTCTAAAATATTGTCTCTCTCTAAAATCTTCTTTTTTCTCTCTCTCTTTCTCTTAAATTTAAGACCTTCCTTTTATAAATTTTCATATCCATAAGTTTATACAATTATACACACACACTTCCTTCTTTCACATTTTTAAAATTTTCTTTCTTCCTTTTCAAAATTTCTTTCTTTTTCTCCCTGTTCCACTTGGCTTAATATCTTTGTTTTTTTTTTCTTTTCTTTCTTCTTTTCTTTCGAATATTTCTTTTCTAAGATCTAAGATTTTAGTTTTTATTTATTGATTTTATTAAGACCAAAACTAAAGTAATGATCCAATATTGGAATCATTTTTTATAGTTTACAACTTTATTTTACTTTCAAATTTTTTTCCCTTTTACGAGAATATTTAGGACAAATATGTAAATAAATTTAGATGTATATAATGATAGAGATATCCTTAGATGAATGATATAGTAGGAATGAATAATTTACTTTTAATCGTATAGAACTAACACATCATGCATTCACGTTCACTTATAAAATTCACGAATGATCACAAGCACTTCTTTAAAAAAACTTAAGCAAAGTGAGATTGAGCTCTACCTAAGTAGTAGCCGAAATAGTGCAAAATCTTAAACCTACTTAAGTTCTTAAGAAAACACTAAATCGATTTCGAAAAAAGATATTCAAAATACCCATATTATCTTCCAAAGATTTCCAAATAATATTTGCAAAGGTTTCTTTATTTAAAAATCTATTAAATCAAAATGGTTTATATTCTCAAATGATCCTTCAAAATTTTCTCATCCAAAAGTTTGAAACTATAAATCTTCAACATTATTTTCAAGCACCACAATACATTTAGAATGAAAAACATGTTTAAGTAAAAATGAAATGCATCGAGAATAAGCCTAACCCTTGCATTGGTTACTCCTAGTAAAGACACCAGGAATGACCAATCCTCTTACTAACACAGGTGAGTCCATTTTCCTCTCATTTCAAAAATAAAACTTTATATTTCTGAAAGCACTCCAAAAACAAAAATAAATTTTGAGATGCAAATAGCTTCCCACCTCTTCCCATTGAATTCAACAAAGTCTTGTATATAACCAAATTGGGCATCACTCCTAGATTATTCATCTCTTTGCATGTCTTCAAAGCTCTATCTAAATTCCTAGACATTCCATGAACTCAAATCAATGTCAAATAGCCACCCCATCAAATTTTCAATTCTCCTTCCCGGAGCAACCATACAAGCTCATGACAATCTCTACATTGCCAATTCTTCGATATCAATCATGTGGAATAAGTGAAACCATCAAGAGAACAACCGAAATCACTCATCTTCTCAAACTACTCAATGGCCTTATAGCAAAGCTAATAATGGTGGAGAAAGTGATACCATCAGGCATAATTTTCTTATCCACCATCCCTTGAAGAAACTCTCCTACCTTATCCACTACTTACGCTTTCTGTAAGCCTTCAAAGTGATATTGTACAATATGATCTCATTCTTGATCTTGAGTTTCTTCTAGAAGTATCTGACAACAAGTAATGTTGTATGACAGTTGTCGATATTGTTAAAGACAAGCATAGTCTCATTCTCAAACATATTTTTCCCTGTGAGATATGAAAGGACTTGTTGGGAAACCATGTCTTATCCTACTGTCATAAATCTTCATTGCAATGAGAGCTTTAGGAGCATCAACTGCTTGCAAAGCAATGTTAAATCAATGCTAGCAATTTATTGCAACATGGTTGGCTTTGTTGCAAATTTGCTTCTTTATGAGGATTTGAGGCATGCTTGCTGCTTTCTAATCAGATTTGTCTTATGTGTTTCTAATCATATTGTTCCTACTTGTGTAATTCCTCTTCTTGTATAGTTAAAACTCTGTTTATGGTTGTGATTGTAATACTGTTGTCGGTTATTTGATCATTGAATTGTGAAGGCAACACTGTAATTTGTTCTTGTCTTGATGCATGAAGAGTTTGCATAATCTCATGATCCTATAGAGAAGAACAACTTTTATGTATGGTGTGGTGATGACCTAAGCATGGTGTGACAAAGACTTCGTATTCACTTCTCAAACCATTCAATTTCCAGAGAACTTCATTCTAATCCAATATTGGCTTCTCGATGACAACCGACTTATCACAGATGGATTTGGATTCCTTTATATATTTAGTCATCGCCAAGTCTTTTTACAATGAAGTTATGACTTTGGTATGTCAGATGAACTCACGTTCCCTAGACCCGTGAACAAATGTAGTAATTAGAGCATCCAAAACCCCTTCTAAGTACTCAATTTGGACAACCAGGCCAAGAACCTCTTTTGATAAGGCTCAAATGATCCACCAAAGAAGGATGCCATATTTTCTCTATGTTGTGAAGTCTGGATTCACTACCAACTCTTTATTTTTTGTTATGGTCTTGAATGATTGAGAGTATTCTCCATTAAGAAATCCAACCATGCCTTGGCTTTCGATTAAGTTAATAAAGTGTATGTTCCATAACAAAAAATTTGGTGTAGCAAGAAGTTGGTGTGATTCAATTTTAGTAAGACAAAGTTTGTGATATTAAGATGAAAGGGATATGGGTACTTAGCATGTGAGGATGGCATGCTTCACACTGGACAACAAACAAACTAAGGAGATAGGACAACAACTAACTCGTGCCCTTGCTACCAAGAGACCACCAAAGATCTCAATTCTTCTCAAGACCATTGCTTTTATACCATAAGAAAAAACCATGATCCAAGGAAAAAAATGGACAAAAGAAATGTTTACATGTTCACCTACATCCACAACAACTCTTTCTCTTAAGTCAGATGGTTGGGTTTGTTGCAAATTTGACACACTACTCTTTTGTGATATTTGAGGCATGTTTATTGTTTTCTTAACAGAATTGTCTTGTGTGTTTTTGCTCACATTGTTGTCTAGTTGTCTAAAGTCACTTCTTGTAGAGTTATTTTTTTCTATGGTTGTCATTGAGTTGCAACTAGTATAAGGACATGATTTATAATCAATATTTTCCATATTCATCTCCTTAATTTTCTATCCTATTTAGATTGAGGGAAGGTGAGAGAAAGAATTAAAAAGAAAGACATCTAATGTGTTGGATGACTAATTAAGAGAAGGAAATGAGAATGAAAAATTATGCTTGGATACAAAAGGAAGGAAAGGAGTGGGAAATAAAGGGATGGACTAACTAGTGTATTTCCAAGCCATCCAAGAAAATGGAGATAATGTAAGTGAAAAGAAATCCCACTCGTTCCATTCCAATTCTTTTCTTTCTGTCCCCATCATTAATCCTTCACTTCCTTTCTTTTCATTTCCTTCCATCGGTATCTTCTCCCTTTTTCCATTCAAACATGCTATCAGTACTGATTTTACATTTTGAGAAGGCAAGTTTATTTTGCCATTGGTGTCTCAACAACACTGCATATAGACTTTATTCATCTTGAGCTAATTGGTTCCATCTTTCATCTTGCCTTTATCAGAACCAATTGAATCAACATGAATATCTTTGTTTTGAATGCCTTCTTTGTTTCCTTTATTGGCCCTAGGCTTATCACCATGTGCACCTTAGCCTCCTTCATGTTTAGCCGAGCTATTGCATCTTACAATTGTTCTATCACTTGGTCTAGTTACTGATTGGTTCATGTATTGTAGCTTTCAAAGGTTTTTCTGACCTCATTGATTGACTAATTTGAAGAGCCGATATTAGTCAAAGTTTGCTGATGATCTCACAAAAATAGTAAGTTGGGCCTCTAGTCCATGAGTTCATCACCTATCTCTTTCCCAATCATTTGGGGGCCTTCAGCCAAAGACGCAATTCATTTCCAGCCATGGTACTTAGAATAGGAGCACATTGCCGGTTCACTTGACATTGACTAAATTTCCATACTCCACCTTGGTGGATCAACTTGGCTTTGATAACATTCCATGAGCCAAAAATTTTAACTTGTGTGGCACCTGAGAGGAAGACAAGGCAAACATTAGTATCTATTTGTGGAAGTGACTCACAAATGGAGAACCCTTATGGGCAAACAATCAAAAGAGAGTGAAGGAAGCAAGGGAGCAAGAGAACCAATTGAGAACTTCAAAATATAACTTTATTAAACAAGAAGAAAGAGTAGTCCTATGCACAAAAGTCTCTAAGGATTCAAGTGAGCAAAAGGTCAAAGTGAAGCTAGTAGCATAGCCACATTGTGGCTGTTGTGGGCACCTGCCCACACCAATCCAGTTTATTTAGATATTGATTCTTCACTATTTTTTTTTTGTACTTTTTCTACATGGGGCTGCACCTAAAAGTTTGAAATTTAAAATAATGATATCCCTTAGCTAGAAATTATTTACTTTGCCACTTAGTGGAGCTGTCTTCATTTTAATCCATTATAGGCAGAAAAGAATGTCCTGTGACTGCACATATAATTATGAGGCCATGGGCTTTAATTGGACTATTAAAAGAGCTGATTGTGAGAAAAAAATGTCAATATGTGACAGTAGGGTAAGTCGGTAGTTGTTAGGATCTAATTCTCTTGTATATTGAGACAAGCAACACAAATTAATACGCAACAGTATTTCATCTTTACATCAAGCAAGCAAAGCTGTTCTTTCTTTCCCAAAAGCCCGTTTGACAATTCGAAACAGAACTTTCACGAGTGTAGTCCATCCAGCCAGCAGCCATAAAGGGAAATTTTTGAATGATGATGCTTGAATGTTATTCCCCGTTTCAACGGTCGAAAAACTTTTGGCTCTCAGCGACCACACTACTACACTATGGTGGCCCACTCAGTGTGTATCCACTTGGTTGTGTGTAATTTCCCTTCACCGGCGAGGGCTCTTCAGTAAATTCGTGCGCATTCAAAAAATCCTCTTCCACTTCAAATTCAGACAAAGTCAGCTGAAAGCTTCGATCGAGTGCACCTCTCCCCCCCTCCCTCTCTCTCTCTCTCTCTCTCTCTCTCTCTCTCTCTCTCTCTCTCTCTCTCTCTGGCTGTAGAATGAAGAGCTCCAGAAGGAATCATGAGGAAGGTCTCCTACGTGAGATCACTAACCCTCTCCAGAACTCCAAATCCATGGAAGCAGGACCCCTGTCCAGCGTCGGGAAGGCGATAACCAAGAATCCGAGCAAACAGAGCAAGAATTCCCCGATAACCAAGAATCCGGGCAAAAAAAGCAAGAATTCCCATAAATCTGGCAGGGAAAATGTTCCACCATCGGATTTGAATGTACCTCCCAGTGCGGCCGTATTGCCTTCTCCCATGGAAACTATCCAGGAATGCGATCCGAGAAACAAACCTGCGATTTCGGCTACACCGGACGTTCAGGTACCGTAACCCCAGAATGCCTGCCACTCGAATACTGGAATATTCTGTCAGTGACATTCGATTTTTTTTTTTTGAAGGTCGCGGTCCGGATTCGGCCGTTAAATGACCACGAGGAATCAGGTGGTCGAGCTGTGAGAAAAGTTTCTTCAGATTCACTTTGTATTGGTGACAAAACCCTCGTATTTGACTCTGTTTTTGACTCGGATGCGACCCAGGTTTGTTGGTTGCCTTTGAACAGACCTGCAGATGAAGTTAGTTTGTTCTACTTTTCCATTTTTTCATGAGGAGATTCATTAGGCTTCTTTTCCAGGAAGATGTTTTCCGTCAAGTTGGTGCTCCGCTGGTGAAAAACAGCTTGGCTGGGTTCAACACGACTTTGCTGCTTTATGGGCAGGTACTTAAACTCTTTAACTCCCAACCATGCTGGAAGTCCTCTCCTGCAACTGAGTTTTCCCTTTCAATTGATTTTATTAGACAGGGAGCGGGAAGACATACACCATATGGGGTCCACAGTCTGCAATTATTTGCGACAGCGTTGTCAATAATCTCCATCGTGGCATTGCTCCCCGTTTCTTTGAGATGCTCTTTTCGGAGATTCAGAAGGTAATACTTTTGCTTACTTTTTTTTTTTCTGACGTTTTGGTTCGGACAAGAAAAGAAGGAATCAGGTGGAATTATTATTTTGTCTTGTCGTTTTACTCTATCAGGAGAAGGAAAATTGTGGGGATAAACAACTGAGTTATCAATGCCGCTGTTCATTTCTTGAGGTAAGGTCGTCGTCGTGTGGCATTTTCCCTCATGCGGATACATCTCATACAAAAATGGCCTTTCAGGTTTACAATGAACAGATTACTGATCTGCTGGATCCAACTAAGAGAAACCTACAGGTACAGATTTTGTTTTTGCTTGTGAACAAGCCAGCTTCTAGTACAGGGAATTTTGTTTGGATGCTTCATTCTTTTAGTGATTTACTTGTTTCATACTGGGGTTTCCTTCTATCGCCAGTTCAAGGAAGATGTGAAAAATGGAGTCTACGTTGAGAACCTTACTGAAGATTCTGTCATGAACATGGATGATGTAAACAATATTTTGATCAAGGTACCTTCTTTGTGTTTTGACCTTTTTGGAGGTTGAGCTCTATCTAAGCAATTGCTTGTGTATCTAGTTTCAGTTTCTGGAAGAGGTGCGCAGGAATTTTGCAATTGGTTATATATTTAGAGGAATTTCCTTCATTTTCTGAGCTTGATGTAAAGTTGTAAACTCCATTGTTATCATAACAATTACACTCGCTCATTTGGTTAGAGGCTCTGCATAAATGAGCTGATGCAAAACATAGCTGTTCGGGTGAGGTCAACCCATATAGGCTCAATAAAGTATACTACAGAATTAATGATATATATGCAGGCATTTATCTCATCATATACTATGTGTACTCCATATATGCATATCATATTATCTATTATACTACACACTAGTGCACATGCCCACATTGTGCTATATGTGGCTGATATAATAATGCACTGTGCATTCACATACTAGAAAATACTTCAAAAATAATCTAAAGAATAGGCCAGCTTGCTTTTCAACTTATCTGTCAGCTCTGTTTGATGAAGGTGGACATGTTATTCTGATGAAAGTCATGAAACAATAACGCTTAAATTTTTTAAAGGCCAGCTTGATGCTGTAAACTGTGAAGTGTGTAAATTAATGTGCATCAGTCAGAAAAAAAAGCACAAAAAGACATGAAAGCTGAAAAATGGAAAAATATTTCCTATGGAAAAGCATGAATTGCATAGACATAAGTTACATAAAAGCATTGTCACAAATATCGTTTACGGGTGTAACACAGTGAGGTTTTTCTTGTTATAATCTATGTCACATGGACGCGGTTAAAGATGCCGCGTACCCGTGTCGACTCGCCGACACGGGACTCGGCTAGGACACGGCAAAAAATAAAAAATAAAAATTTAATATTTTTTTTTCATTTTATCAATTTTTTGTGATGCATCCAATTATTTCCATGAACAATCCTTTCAAATATTCAGTACTTTTGTGATAAAACACATTTTCTCACAAGATTGTAAGAGTGAACTATTAATTTAATGTTTTTTTTAATCTTATCATTTTTTAGAATATTTAATGTAGCCGTGTCCGTGTATCCAAAAATTTTGAAAATTGCCGTATCCGCACCCGTATCCCCGTATCCGCACCCGTATCGCATCCGCACCCGTGTGACATAGGTTATAATACAGCAAATTATTTTTTTAGGAAAGTTTGAACAAATTTTAAAAAAGTTAAAAAATAAAATAAAATGTGAAAATAAAAATTTAGTAACTAAAAAAATGTAAAAACAGTGAAAAAACTGGAAAAGACAAAACATGAAAAATGAAAAAGTGAAAAAACATGTCTTTCTTGTTTTTTCCGTTTTGGATATTTTTTGTCAAAAAGTAATGTGCTTTTTCCCATTGTTTTGGATGACTTGTTTTAACTGATTTCTCATGTTTTTTTTTTTTTGAAAAAAACATGTCTTCTGTGACACTACATAAAAGTTAAAAGTGACCAACATGAAATGCATTGCTGACCATACATAGTAATCAAAGTGTGTCTTCTTTAAATCAACTTACTTGAAGTCCCTAATACATATTTAAGTTATTTTAATCATGTATGATTTATTATATTAATGTGCAAGTGCATCAATTTTTTTTTTTGGGGGCAAGAAATGCCATAGATATTGTGGCACTTTTGAAAATATCCGTGATATTTTAAAAAATGTGAAAATATACTTATCACATTTCTTCATGATTTTTTCATTTTTCTGTTTCTTAATTTTAATATCATCATGGATTCAAATTCAAACTTCAACTAAATTATTTTTCATCATTTTTATCATCATTAAACATTCTTTTTCACTTTTATCTAGTTTTACCCAATGTTTTAAAGCCTGGTGTGGTGACTCAGGACTCGACTCGTTCATTTTAGGACCACGACTTGGTGGGTCAACTCAGCGACACAGGCTGAGTTTTGTTAACTGTTGCTTTTAAAAGAAAAACTATATAACTTGTCATTTAACATAAAAGGTTGTAACACGATTTTTTATACCATCAAGTAATAGCTAAATTATATATATTTTTTTTTTTACAACAAGAAATTGGACAATTAAACCACTTCTTCCACTCAAAAGGTGGTGGCAAGAATCAATATATCAATGAAAAGCAAGTCAATTGGGACAGTAGATGGCACAAATTTAGCTATTAAAAATGGTGCTCCAGCACTTGCATCCTGCCCACGCCTGCACCTGCATCAGCACTTTGCATCACACTCATCTGACATAGATGTATTCCATGAATGGAACAAGATAAAGTTTATAACCATATGAGAAAAGTGAGTGCTTGTAAGTAAATAATAAGAGCTCTCTCGTAGATTGTTGACGGCTGCAGCTACAGTGTGCAAGCAAACATGGGGTTTTTGTCCTTTAAGTTTCTAATTGACTTACAGAGAAAGTATGCATCTTTAAATAGGTTATGCAAAAAAAATTCATGTTTCTTTTTATACTTTCTCGATGCTTGTCAATCCAATTATGCTGTTTTATTTCATAGGGGCTTTCAAATAGGAGAGTTGGTGCAACAAGTATGAATTCCAAGAGCTCACGTTCTCACATAATTCTCACCTGTTTGATCGAGTCGTGGTGTAAGGTATGCTTCAAATTTTGCAGAAAAATTCCTCTTCACAACCTTGTTGTGGAAATATACAAGCTATGCCGGATGGACTCTTCAAAAAGAGTGCAGCACCCGGGTCGACACGACGTGGGTGCGGTTCCGATTTGCATCCTAACCGCACCCTATGCTTATCCCTTCAAAAAGTTCTTTTTTTTCTTTTCTTTTTCTTATCTCTCTGCCTCCCTTTCTTTATTTACAGTAATAAAAGTAAAAAAGTTATTAGTGCATATTTGGAGGTAACTATGTAGATTAACTTTAATTTTGGGCACTGACAGTTCTTTCTTTACTACACTAACAATTACTTCTCTATTATTTTTGGCAATTCAATGATACACAGGAAACAACATCAACATGGTTTAGTAGTTCAAAGTGCAGCAGGATATGCTTCATTGATCTTGCTGGATCAGAAAAGCAAAAACTTGTTGATGCCGGTCACCAATTTATGATGGAATACAAAAATGTGAAGCAGTCTCTTTCATACCTTGGGTATTAATAAGGATGCCTTCGTCTCACATTGCTTTTTTGAACAGCCGTCTGTTTGTATTCTCCAGATACCTGCTAGAATAATTGCATGTTATAGTACGTACTATCATTGCAAATCCTGTTCTTGGGTTTTTATCAGTGAGATTTTTCTCAGTTTTTAATGAAGAAAGCTTTTTCTTTAAAGATCTTGAAAATCCAGGAAATTAAAAAAAAATACAAGAAATAGTTAAAGAAATACAAAAATTTGGATCTTCTATTTTTCTCTTACAAAAATATTGAAGAGAATTCAAAACAATTATCCAAATGTCAAAGAAACCTCAAAAAATTGAAATATATTAAGAATTTCTTTTCCCTGCAAATCCATGAAAAATCTGATATTCTATTTTCATCTTTTTCCAAAACATCACCATTTTCCAAGTTTTCTTGTTTTCCTTTATTTCTTGTTTTTTTCACATTCTTTTGAAAACTGCGAAAACTTGTGACAATGGTATGTTCTTACCTTGATTGTTTGGCTGTTTATGATTTTAAAAAATAGAAGGTCATCTGTACATATTGACAACAAATAGTAATTTTGTTGTCAATAGAAATGATGTAACACTTCTTCTTTTCTAACCTGTTCTTTGTGTAGTGTATATATTTGTATCCTTCCTTGGCATTTTTCTGGGGCATGAACTGCAATATTTCTATAATAGTTGTTGTTAGATGGAACTGATCATGAGGATGAATGTTTCCCAAGGCATCTAAATGACATAATATCAACCTCGGTCAGTGACTTTTTTCTATTTTGATGGATACTGCCTGCATAGTCAAAAGCTCTGGGAGTAAACCACAAAAAATGGTTAGTGAGAGTCTAGATGCACCCCGGACTGAAGCTGGTTGGCCCTAGTTGGTATGAAAAAAGAAAAAACAATGAACAACAAAGGAGTGAACAGAGGAAAATAATGAAGAATAATAACAAGACGATTGGGTAGGCAGGAGAAAAAAAAAGGTGGATATGGTCATTTCAAAAATTCTCCAGCGGGACCAGCACATTAATAGATGGAAAAAATTGAAAAAATCTATTTCAGGGGGAAATAATGGCGCTCTTGGTTGCTTGCCAGGACATCCAAGGTACTGACAGTTTCAGTGGACCCTTCTTATCTAACATAGAGAAATGAACAGGAATATTTTGAATCTTCATTTTGTCATGCTCTACTTTCTTTCTGAGTCGATTGTTTCAGAATCTAGTCCCTGTTCTATTGTCTAAACTGCATTCGTCTTTTACTAATAGCTTTTCACTTTAAATTAACAGGAATGTGGTCAAAATTGTTGCTGATGGGTCTCAATCAGGAAATTCACAACATATCCCATATAGATGTTCTTCTTTGACATATTTATTGCGGGATTCAATTGGTGGAAATACAAAGCTTACAGTCTTATGCACTATTTCTCCAGCACAAAGGTCAGGCTAGCATAAGCATGAATATAAACTTGCATGTCTTTTACCCTCATGATCTAATGGAAGTTTCCCTACTTCATTGCAGATACTGTGCTGATACATCCAGCACCTTGCGTTTTGGGAAACGAGCTAGAGCCATACATAACAAGGCTACTGTTAATGAAATTACTGAGGATGATGTCAGTAATTTGAGTGATCAGATCCGTCAATTAAAAGTACATCATCTTTCTTTTATTGCTTAATGTCATACTTCTGTGTGAATTATGCAACTGTTTAGATTTGTAATTGGGGTTCTTTGAATACAGGAAGAGCTGATAAGGGTGAAGTCCAGTACAAACAGCTATGATGGCAATAGTTGCAAAAATCTCAGAGCATGGAACACCCGCGAAAGCTTGAATAGGTTGAGATTGAGTCTTAACCACTCAATCATGCTATCTCAGATAGATGCTTTCCAGGATGAAGAAGAAGCTCCCGAACGGAATCTTCCCGAAGAGAATCTAGCTGAAATTTTCAACCATTTGCAAAAGTTGTGCTCTTCCTCTGAAGAAAATTTATATGACACGGTTTCTTCCTCTGATCAAACTGGAAATAGGTTTTTTCCCTCCAAAGATAGCTTTGCTGATGGTATGAAACTGAAGAGCATGATGGATAGTGATACAGATCTTAGGAAGCTCAAAGTTCAGCAATCATGTCCGGCCCAAAGTTGCCCAAACCAAACAATAAATGATTACATACATGAAGGAAATGACTGTTCTAACAAGGATTTGAGCTATAACATTGAGGAGTCTGTTGAAAATGCTGGGGTTCCTGATCCTTTTATTACTCAAAAGGAAGATATCACAAAAACTGTAGAAAAGTTGGCACCTCACAAAGCCTTTGATATTTGTGGATCCAGTACTACGCTTCAGGTCAGTCCATGCACACCATCCAACATCCTTCAGGGACCAACTGAATCTACTTCTCCGAGAATCACAGATCATAAACAGAAGGGCTTGAGTAGCCAAAGTCTTTTAAGCCATAATTATTGCTCAACTGAGACTGCTTCTCCTAGGCCAAAGGTTCCAAAAGTGCATGAATCGCATTCCAAGCAAGAAACTTGTGGCCTTAGTGCATCCAGTCGGTCAAGCAAAAAGGTATTGTCTTCAACTGAACATCTGGCTGCCAGTCTCCAACGTGGTATGGAAATATTTGATAATCATCGACAAGATTCTAGTACGAGGAAACCATCATCCTTTTCCTTCGTGGATTTGAGCCAGAAACCCTTTGAAGAAACAAATAGAGTTAATGCGGAGGTGCAAACATCCTCAAACTCAACCAGGACTCCCATTTTGTTCATGTGCATGGCTTGCAAGAAGGTGAACAAGGTGATGTTGGAGCCACAAAAATGTGTTGACTTTGAGAATGGGTCCAGTTCAGAGGTCACCATAAACTCATGTGAAATGGAAGCATCAGAAAGCCAGGTAGTTTTAGAAGCTGTAGTTTTCTACAGCATGTCATAGTTGATTGATCTTCTGTTTGTTTTTCTCATATGTTTCAACTTTTTATAATTGTTATTCCTTTTTTTTTTTTTTTTCGAGTCAGGTAATAGGACCTTTAGCAAATGTCTTGGACAAGGAAAATCTTCTGGCAGATGCCTCATCAGACCAAGCTGCTATAAACAAACAGCTGAATCTCTTGGTAAGTAAATATTTTCAATTTTCTGTGACATGATTCTTTTCATGGAAAAGCACAGTGGGATTTTATGACAATATAACTTCGAATCTTCAGGTCCAGCAGTATCAACAAGAGTGTGCACAAAATTTACAACTCATCAATAGTCAGAAGGATGAAATTGTACGCCTTGAGGGTCTCCTAAATGCTAATCTAATATCTAATGAAGTATCTGAAGCTAGAAGATGTTATCCACTGGCAGAATATGAATGCCAGGTAAGTTTTGAGTTCTCTATATCCATTTAGTAATATTTCATTACTGTAGCATAAATGCATTTACGCAATTCTTGCAGAACTTAAATGGCAATCATAATGGCAATGATCAGCTGGTGAGAAAAGCAAACAGTGACCTAGAAAAACTGAAAATGGAGTTTGATTCCAAATATATAGCTTCTTGTGGTTTGACAGAGAAGGAAGCTCTTCTTTGGGAGATAGAAGATTTGAGGAATCAGTTGCAATCATACATGGAGGGTAGAAAAACTTCTCAGAAAGAGACCCCTTCATTGTTTCAATCAGCTCACTTGAGAAAAAGCATTTGTGTGGAACCAACAACTGATGCATCTTCAACAAAAGATGACACCTTTGAGCTTGAAAGGCAGAGGTGGATGGAAGCCGAAAGTCAATGGATTTTGTTGACTGAAGGTTTGAGGGTTGATATGGAAAGCAGCAGGAGTCTTGCAGAAAGAAAAGAGCTAGAACTCAACCTAGAAAAGAAATGTTCAAACGAGTTGAATGATGCATTGCAAAGGGCAATTCAAGGACATGCCAGAATTATTGAACAGTATGCTGATCTCCAAGACAACTATATAACATTGCTTTCACGTCATAGAAAAATTATGGAGGGTATAGAAGAGATGAAGCGTGTAGCTTCCAAAGCTGGTAAAAGAGGTGCTGGATCAATTCTTGCTGAATCCCTTGCTGCAGAACTGTCAGTTCTGAGATTCGAGAAGGATAGAGAAAAAGACCATCTTAAAAAGGAAAATAGGAGGCTGAACATTCAGCTCAAGGATACTGCAGAAGCTGTACAAGCAGCTGGAGAACTTCTTGTCAGACTAAAACATGCAGAAGCGGCTGCCATTAATGCAGAGGTTAGTAACATTGTTTATAGCATTTTTAAATTATTACTTTTAGGTTTTTTTCTCTGATTCCTCCCTACTTTACTTGCACATATATTCCCATGTTAGTGTATACCAACTTCCTTCTTACTTTCTTCGCTTGCCATATTGATTCCCAAGTTTGCTTCTTATGAACAAATGACATAACCTCTAAATAGGAAAGAGGAAAAGGGCCTCAAATGGAAAAATAGGAATCTAGATAACCAAAATATGCTTTAAAATTTACTGTCAATCTGTCATTAACTAGTATGGGTAACAAAAGTGTAGATTTGCCTGGATAATGTACTATGTTAGAGATCAGTTTGTCAACTTCCCACATGCCTGCCATGAATTTAGAAATTGTGTACAGCTGTGGGTGTGTTACCATGCAGTTACATGGTAACAGACTCTTGGTCTCATGTCAAAGGTCAAGTTATTTGAAATGGTATGTTGTAAGAGTATAATTAATATACATCAGGAAAGTATAATTGCAATATTTTATAGAAAAACTTATGTTGGCATATTCTTATTATGTAGGAGAGATGCGAAAATTTTAAAGAAGAAGTTGAACATATGAAGCACAAAATGGAAAAACTGGAGAAAAAACATGTGAAAGAGCTCGATCTACTCAAAGCCCATCTTGCGAATAGCCGTCTTCCAGAGTCGGCTTTGGAGCCTCTTTTCCAGCAGCAGGCAGATAGTAGTTCAATTTTGCATGGCCAACATGAGGGATGGGGACAAGATTTTGCTCCATATTACCATGAGAGAGGTGGAATATTTTCTAGTACTAGTAACCAAATGCTTTCACAAAGCAATACCCGGAACACAATTTGGGAGAAATGGAATGAGAGTGCAGCATAATCTTGAAATTGCTGCTTGAGTTTGGCCTACTTATCAGCTGATTAGGTGACAAATTTATCACCTCGTTATGTATTTGTCTTGGCAGTTTGGCTTATCAATATGTAAAATGTGTATTGCACACTTATTTGAAAATGCATTTATTGGAATTGGCATGCTCTTGGGTTTTCAAACACGTAAATGCCTTCAATGTAGTTGGCTTGCTCCTGGTTTCCAAATAAAAGGTTATGATCTCAAAATTCATGTGATTGCCTTTGGAAAAGTATACTTAGAAAAATACTTTTAGCACCTTCATTTCAGCTCAAGCTTTAGTCAGGCCGGTTCAAGCCTTGAGCTCAAATTAGAGCTGGGCACACGATGAACAAAGCCAAGTTTAAATTCGGCTCAACTGGCAGTATTTTAAGTGCACAAAATTAAAATGAAAACAAGAAATTTAATAAGATTTTTACTTAAAAGGTCCCTTTTGACTTGGGAGAAATATTTATGTTGGAGACACATGGCAGAATCAAATGCAAGAAAAGGAATTTCCAAAACTATTTACACTCAATTCCTAAAACCTATTTTTTCTAAGTCTACTTCGGAAAAGGATGTAAACCATTAGGATTCGATCAAATCTGCTCCTCAGAAAATTTGATTTAGTTAAATTCTAGACAATCAAATTCACGCTGACTGTTTTTAAAATTCGAGTTTGGATCTAACATTAACAAAATTAAGATTTCATTTTTATGTGTGATTGCACCAGATCATTACCTAATCCTAGTCCTATAATGGACTCAGATTTAGATTCAATTATGAAACCATGTACAAAATGGGAAATCAGATTATTAGTCAATATAGGCTTTTGGATTCAAAATGAAGCCCTTGATCAGGTATATTCATTTCATTTACATTCATATTTGTTGGTGTTCGACTATCTTCAATGTTTGGCCCCAAATGACAAGACATGTATTCGGGAATTAATGTGTGCCCTGGAATAAAAGGTGAGATTCTTGTATGGTCTTCCACAATGCCTCTTAATAGAAGTCTTCATATTCTTAGTTCTGCATGCCAACCTGTAGTTCCTATCGTTAGGATCATGCATCTTCCATATGATCCCACCGTCATTCAATGCTGCTTATGTGCATCTCCTACTCATGGGTCTTTTCCTTTAGTATTACCATCATCTCATCCACCTGTATTACTCCACTATTGACATCATGACATGCATTACTCCATAGTTGTAATGGTTGTCTCCACCATTTAGAGCTTGTCCGCCTCTTTGTTGTGTGTGGAAAACATTGTATCAAACACTTTCGAACGAGTCTTTTGAAGCACACAATTGTGCGGGGGTTGTGAATGCAAAGATTTGGCCTATTTGTTGAAGAAATTTTAACATCCATTGTGTCACTAGCAACTAGCTAATATCTTCTGCTGATATGTCAAATTAATAAATTTGGTGCTTCAAGAGTTTGAAGACATTTTAAGAGAGTTCACATTGTTCAAAATTGACATAAATCGGTTGCAAACTCGTGAAAAGGAGAAATAATATATTATGTGGATTAGATCAACATTGTCAGATACTGTCATATTTTCATGCATTGAAAACCATTGTTTCCATGAACACTTGCTAGCATTTTCATAATATTGTTGTGATTCATGAAGTTAGGTTGCATGAATTTCCATGTAAGTCGGCATTTATGCATGTACCTCTACTTGCATGAACGGTTTTTGGTATGTTCATATTGTTAGCATGTATGCAAGTACACATAATTGTATTCATGCAGTTACTAATATTAATTTCATATTGCTGTGATTCATGAAGGCTGCATTACTTACCACGTAAATCACCATTTATGCATGTACCTCTACCTGCATGAGTGGATCCTAGTATTTTCATATTTGCTAGCATGTATTTAAATAATTGTATTAATGTACTTTACATGATTAGTTTATATGTTTAGAAATTTTCATGCATGACAAACATCGATTTACAAGTTCCGCAACATGTAAATAACAATTTAGCATTTTGCCACACAAGAACCTCAAAAATAGCCTTATACCAAATAATTGTGATTTACAAAGCACATATCATAGTGATCTATCATGCACAAGGATTTAAATATGCATATTATTTGTTTGCATATCACAAAATATTTTGTGAATACAACATGAACTTGTCGGTAGGCCTGAATGGTTGAGCTCGGTTCGTTAATGCCCGGCTCAAGTTCGCGCTTTAAATGATCTTTTGTCCGAGCTCCAGTCAAAGGTTCGGCTCGTCTATCTTTTTTGGGTCGAGTTCGAGACCTTTGATCACGAGTCGTTTAACTTAACTTAGCTCAGGTGAAAGCCATTGCCGAATCGTAACGTTGGGCAAGTACTTGTTTTTTTTCGTCAGTTTTCATTTTCAATTTCTCCATCTATTTGCTCTTCCTCTCCCTCTTTCTCATGGTAATGCCGCAACGGAGGTTCCCCTCTCTCTCTCTCTCTCTCTCTCTCTCTCCCCCCACTTCTTTCTCTCTCTCAATCTGAAAAAAGGAGGGTTTCTGAAAAAACCCTTGCTCCTCCAATCAAGAAGGGTTCAGAAACCTTGCTTGAGTGAGTGTTTCTGCTCCCTTAGACCCTTGCTCGAGTGAGGGTCTCTGAAACCCTCAAGCGAGGGTTTTAGAAACTGAAACCCATGTCCAAGGGTTTCAGTTGATCAATGGTAAACCCACGAACTGAAGATTTTTTGATTTTTCTAACGTGTGATTGTTCCTCTTCATCTGCAGAACATATCGCCTCCCGCTTCTGCTGCCATCTCCTTCTATGAGTTAAGCTAGTTGAACGAGCCACTCTCGAGCTCTAGCACAGTCCATCGAGCTCGAGCTGGAGCTAATATTGTAAAGCTTGACTTGCCCTCAAGGCAAGCTCGAGTAGTGCAAAATAAGAGACGAGCCGAGCTCAAGCGGGCTGAGCTTGGGCTCGACTCAGCTCATGTTCAAGCCTATTTGTCTGAGAGCAAAACAAAAAAGAAAAAAAATGAAGCACTTGAAAAACTTCATTGGAAACATAGAAAATAAAAAAAGCGACAAAACAAGACATGTAATAATACTAATGATGAAGGAAAAATGAAAAGAATATAACACATGAAAATCCTTCAAGGGAAATATTTAGAAATAGAGTTGACAATAGAAAGTATGCCCATGACAGTGATAGCAAGTTTGTTATTTCATACCTATGAATGGTCATGAATGATAAAGATGACACATATGTGTTCCACCATAATTTTTACATTCAATTATGCTTTAAACCACTCATCGAACAAATTGCACAATAGGTTGTAGTGAAAATATATCTTAGTTTCAAAGGATGAAGTAAACCAAGAATTCAACAAAGGAACCTAAATATCAGGATGTTAATGTGGTGTAAGAATGATACTAGGAGGACTTTCAAATAAAATATGAGACTACACAAGCATTTGTGATTTCTATATTAAGATCCAATGAAAAGGTAAAAAGCTATGCATGCAACAATGAGCAAATTGGTTGATAGTGTCGGTAATATTTCAAGGTAGATGCATAATTAATTTATAAAGGTAATTAAATTATACTCATGATAATGTGCTACTTGTAATTTAGCTTATAGAAATAACTGACCACAACTATGTAACCAAAATAAAATATTTTACACGCATGGCAGACATACACACATAAAAGCACATAGAGCCACCAAATTACCTTTCTAGTTATAAGAAAACGTTTAAAATAGATAAAACTTTGCATGAGTATACAACTCCACTATGAGCACCAAGTTTACTTGTATAGATATGGTGTCACACTCCAATGTGAACACCAAGTTTACTTATATGGATATGGTGCCACACATGGCACCGTGTCCACAATTGCTAACATTTCCATCTTCAACCAATCTTGAAAGGAGATCATTGTAATACACACACCATCCTTGATATTGATTTTGTCAAAAATAGAATGTAAATATGAAATAATAAGAGAAAATACCAACTTTTATGGAATCCCATGTAGTAGAGGTTCATTGAGTAAAAATCATTGAGTAAAAAACACCTGTTGAGAAGACATGCATCCTTTGAAGAGTGCCCATTGGAAAGAGATGCATTTTAAAGAAAGTAGCTGGAAAAAGATGCATTTTTTGAAAAACAACTCTTTAAATAAAACATTTCAAACAATTTGTTTTTTAGTGAAAAGTTACAACTCTTCATGTGACTAAGGGAAATGGTTAGCGTCCATCTAGTCAAATATGACCAACATGAGGCTACCGTTGCCACTTGCCTACTAAAATGGGTTAACATATTATCCTTGGCTACATTGGCTGAAAACATAGTACATCAACTTACTCCCATTGATTAGAGTTTATTTTTAACAAAGCATATCTATCACAAAAAAATGTGTTAATTCAAATATATCATAAACTTATATGATAAACATGTTTACAAAATAATTTCTCTGATATGCTTATTGTTAGGGGCAGCAACTATATCATTTATAGGTAAATAACTAAATGTAATTTAATTTCCTTTGATTATATCATGGATGTACTAGTATTTAACTTTGGTCTCACTTTCTTCTTGAATTATTAACACCATCTTGCATAAGTGTACATAATTGACGACATTAGTCATAGTAAATTTAAGTTGATTCGTTGGCTATGACTGACTACAAATATTTTATGAAGCAGCTTATCTATTGACAAATGTTGTAGTCATGTTATGAGTTGTATACTTACCTTATTCTATATGTTGCACCGCACAACCTCTCTTATTGCATAACTAAGAAATATCACCATCTCCAAAAAAACAAAATATACCTAGAAGTTGATTTGCTTTCATTTCTACTTCTTATAAAGTCAATATTAGAGTAACAAATCACTTTCAATTCATTGTTTTGATAATATAATCTTAAGTTTTAGTCCATTTCAAAATCTAAATATCCTATTCATAGATTTCCAATGTAGCCAACTTACATTGCTTTGAGAACAGTTTGCTCGAGCTATTGCAAAACTTATATTGGGTCTTGTTCACAACATAAAGTACATCAAGTTTTATATATCTTGAGTATAAGGGACAATAAAATTCCTTGTCCTTTACATGGAGAATCATCTTAGCACAAGCTTACCTCTTTCTCCATAGAAGTATTCACCGACTTACAACCATATACTTTCAATTTATTTATCATATCGTTGATGTAACTAACATAAAGTGATCTATTGTAATTTTTGTACCCAAGATATGAGATACTTCTTCCATGTCTTGAATTTCAAAGTGAAAGCTCAACCATGACTTGGTTTTGACAATCATGTCATTGTAATTTTTACTCAAAAGAATAACATCAACATAAAGAGATAAAATTGCAAAATTAATCTCATTTTTTCAAAATAAACATAATTGTAAAGTGTACTAACCATATTCCGATCTTCGTGATAGCTTTAACAAATATCACTGTTGTGATGACCATTCAACATATATATTTTATATTCTTGACCCTTAAATTTGTAACCCTCTAATTGTTGCATAAAAAAGAATGACTTAAGATAGGGTGAAGACGCCTCTTAAGGTTTGGACCTGGTGGGTTATAGGTTCAAATCAATAAGGAGTCACAGGTTAGTAGTGGGTCGGGTGGATATTAGGAGTTGATGATCCGCCCCAAGCTTAGTAGTATATAAAGTGTTTTAGTCGTTAACCCTAATTATGAATGCATTAGTGGATTAGTTTCAGTGGAGGCTAGGCTTTCACAGGAGAAAAGTGCGTGAGTTGCAATTTGTTAGCCGTAGGCTAACAAATTTGTATCAGAGCCATGGCCAACCCCAACAAGGTGACTTGAAAGGATGTCATGACAGCAATAAAGGCGCATAGGGAGCAAATGGAAGAGTCACTAGCACTGATGAAACAGCGATTGCAGGCCATCGAGAATCAAAATCAGGAAGAAGAAGCTCGGATGCAGGCATTCATGGCTGAACAGCATGCCTTGGTCACGATGATCAGGGAAATGCTTCAGCGAAATCGTGGATCGGGGTCGCCCAGTACTGAGTGAACTGAAACGGTGAACGGTGAGTCTCGCCACCCTCGACCCCACCCCTCTTTTTCTCCTCCTCCTCCTCCGCCACCTCCTCAGTCTGGCAGGATGTTCAACTCTGATGTCAAGGGCGGGAGCAGAGGAACTAACGCAGGCCCTTGGAAACAACCTAGAATGGACTTCCCTCGATTTTCAAGGGAAGACCCTTTAAGTTGGGTCTTCAAGGCAGAGCAATTTTTCGAGTGCTATGGAATCACCAACGAGCAGCGGGTGGGTCACGCAGCCATTCACTTCGACAGCCCTGCTATCCGATGGTACAGATGGCTGGTGACGTAGCATGGCAAGGCAGATTGGGAAGGGCTGGTCGACGCCATGAAATCACGTTTTCGGCCCTCAGCATTCCTGGACTACAATGTCGAACTGTCCACCATCAAACAGAAAGCATCAATCCTTGAGTATCAAGAACGTTTTGAAGAATTAAGTAACATGGTCAGGGGCTGGCCGATGGAAGCGCTGGTGGGAGCCTTCTTGGGTGGCCTGAAGGAAGATATCAGGATCGAGGTGCAGGCAGCCAAACCTCGCACACTCCCAGACTGCTTCTAGATGACACGAATGGTGGAAGAAAAACACAAGCATCTCGGCGGAAGCAGCAGGTTGTGGGCCATCGACAAGGGTAGCAAAAGCCCTAGGTCACGTGCAGAAAATTTTCCTCCATCAGCACAGGAAGCAAAACAGCATCCAACACCTCGACAAGTGATTAGGCACCTCACTCCAGATCAGATTAAGGATAAACGAATGTCAAGGAATTTGTTTTCATTGCGATCAATCGTGGTCACAGGGCATGTTTGCAGGAAATTACATATGTATTTGGTGTACGAGGAATATGAGCCCTTGGGGAGGAAGAGATCTTAGTTCTAGCAGAAGAGACACTGGCGCTGGGAGAGTCTCCAAACAACACTCCACCAAAAATGCCCCTCCATGCCCTCATGGGAGACGAAGTGCCTCAATTAATGCGAGTAGAAGGATCATTGCGAGGATGCTGAGTCCACGTCTTGGTGGACACGGGCTCCACCCACAATTTCATTGCCGAAAAGACTGCCAAGGCCCAAGGGTGCGCAATTGAGCAGCAGCCAATGTTCAATGTCATCGTAGGAGATGGGAGTACATTGGCCTGTAAGGGTAGGTGTTCACTCAAAATGCTGGACATACAAGGCCATAAATTCTCAGTTGAATTGTTCATTTTGGCTATGGTGGGAGCCGATTTGGTGTTCGACATTCAATGGCTACGCAGTCTAGGAGAAGTGGTGTGAGATTTTGTTGGTATGCTGGATGCACTTTGATCAAAACGGAGGGAGTTGATGGACTCTAACTGCTGCTGCCAAGAAACCAAATGAAGAACAATCTGCTGCCAAACTATTAAAAAGGAAGACTGCATCCTTAATGCTGCTGGTAAAATGTGACAAACAAAAAACGGACGCAGTTGAGGATCGTCAACAGCAAGGCAGAATTGATCCCCAGAGGTTGGAGGAACTGTTGGAGGAGTTCAGCAGTGTCCTCGAAACACCCAAAGGACTACCACCGGCGAGAACAAGTGATCACCACATAGAGTTGCATCCAGGTGCTGGGGCAGTGCGGCTATGCCCCTATAGGTACAACCATTATCAAAAGGAGAACTTGGAGAGAATGGTACGCGAAATGCAAAAGGATGGTATCATTCAACCTAGTCACAGTCGCTTCGCTTCCTCGACACTATTCGTCAAGAAAAAAGACATGAGTTAGAGATTTTGTGTAGATTATCGAGCCCTCAACGCTATCACAGTAAAGAACTTCTACCCCATTCTGATAATTGACGACCTTTTAGATGAATTACATGAGGCGATCTATTTTTCAAAGTTGGATCTTCATATAGGTTATGACAGATAAGGTGCATTCCGCGGACGTCCCCAAAACAGCTTTTAGAACTCACGAAGGGTTATATGAGTTCAAGGTCATGCCTTTCGGGCTGACAAACGCCCCAGCCACTTTCCAATCATTGATGAATGATGTCTTTAGACCATTCTTGCGTCAATTTGTATTGGTATTTTTCGACCATATCTTGGTTTATAGTGCAAGCAAAGAGGAGCACCTGCAACACTTACGACTGGTCTTGTTCACACTACAGCAGCACCAACTGCATGCAAAAGGACTAAGTGTGTCTTCGGAAGAGGGCAGATTGCATATTTGGGACATATAATCAGTCAAGGACGAGTAGAGATGCAAGGAGATAAAGTGGGGGCCATCTGAAGTTGGAAACCCCGAAAATCAGTCAAAGAACTGCACTCATTTTTGGGCCTTGCGAGCTATTACAGAAAATTTGTGAAGGGGTATGACTGGATCGCTGCACCACTGGTGGCATTAACAAAGCGGGATTGTTTCAAATGGTAAGGCCAAGAAGAGGAAGCATTTGAAAGGTTGAAACAGGCCATAACGACTGCACTAGTCCTAAGGATACCCAACTTCAATCTTCCCTTTGTGATAGAAATTGACGCATCGAGCCAAGGGATTGGAGCCGTCCTCAACCAAGAATAGCTGCCCATAGCCTTTTTCAGCAAAATGTTGGGGCCCTCATTCAAGACCAAGTCGGCCTACGAACGAGAATTGATGGCCATAGTACTAACAGTTTTAAAATGGAAACAATACTTAATGGGCAGACATTTCAAGGTGATAACCGACCACCACAGCCTCAAATATTGCTTGCAGCAGCAATCCCTATCCCTAGTCTTACAACGTTGGATTGTTAAACTCATGGGATTTGACTTCAAAATACCGTTTTGAAAAGGGAAGGAGAATCCAGTGGCGGATGGGCTATCACGTGCCAACAATCAGTTAGGTGAGTTGTTTTTCATGACCCTAATGACTTTTTCTCAGGCGTAGGTAGTGCTGTGAGACAGAATTAAGGTGGTGCATCAAATTGCAACTTCTATACAAGATCTCAAGCAGCACATCAGCAACAGCCCGACAAAATGTTACAGGTACGTGTGGTGAGCACCGTACATGTACTATCACAACATAGTATTTATACCTCTCGAAACGGAGCTAAGGGAGACACTCCTAGACCATTTCCATAACTCCAAGGCAGCATGCCATGAAGGAGTGGAAAGAACATATAGGAGAATGCGATCATCTTTCTATCGGTCTGGAATCAAAAGGTCGACCACAGAATATGTGGGAAAATGCCAAATCTGCCAACAAAACAAGCAAGAAACCAGGAAGCCCGCAGGCTTGCTGCAGCAACTCCCCATTCTGAACCGCATGTAGGAAGACATTCCCATGGATTTCATGGAAGGACTGCCCAAATTGAGGGGAAAGTCAGCAGTTTTGTTGGTGGTAGATTGATTATCGAAATATGCTCATTATATCGCCTTAGCCCATCCGTTTTCAACAAGGACAGTGGCTAAGGTTTTCCATGGCTGTGTGAGCAAACTCCTTGGCATGCCTAGGACGATAGTCAGCGACTGAGACTCCTATTTCTGAGCTCATTTTAAAGGAATATGTGCGACCATGCTGCTGAGAGCTGCCAAGAGGTGGTCGAGGCACTGTCGCTGCCCAAGGATCACGCTCAGCATGGGCGGATTGGACTCGGTTTGGTGGTCTGCTGCTGGTTCTCCTCTTGTCGCAGGAATAGGGAGCACAGATGCGATGATCAGAGGCCAAAATAGGGATGGAATGGGCTTGTGAGCACGGAGGGATGATAGCGGAGATGATGGCGAGTGCGGTGGAAAGGATCGTCATCGAAATACGCTGGATATGAGGGTGGAAGGCAATGGAATAATAAATGGATAGATGAATGCCTGTGTTCTTCGAAAGAACAAGAACATGCGATGAAGTCAGGTCTAGGCGGTTGATTCATCGCCGGCAAACTCCCCGGTCTGCGGCAAGAGCTTACCCAAAGGGTCGTTCAGTGATCAAAGGACTGAGATCGCTAGAAACACACCACGTCGCTGGGAACGAAGCCTTATCTGCCATCGGAGAACCAATAGTCGCACAACACGCCATCTGCTCCTATTGTCGGATTTCAGAAATTTCTGCTAGAAAGAAGAGAAGATTATCATTGTGGCGATTTTGATCAAACTCGCCGACAAATTAGGTGCCAAAAACCCTTCTGAAAAAACCTCACAAGCGATTTGTACAAGCTATATCAAAAGGCTAAGAGAGAATTGAGTTCACCTGCCTTCAATGTGCAGGGAAGGAGAAGCACCATAGACTCGGTTTGATACGCTTGTCGAAACGGGTCGACGCCCAAAAACCCGCTTGAGTCCCTAAATGAGCTCGGTTCAACGGTTGACTCAGCAAAAGTGGATATGGATCCCCCAAAACGATCCGCAACCCAATCCGAGTTCTTTTATTGTTCGGATCGGGTTACAAACTCGTGGGTCCAACCCGCCTGTACAATCTGGACCCATGTCCGGTACCCCAAAGCCACGTTGTGTCCTGTTATACTGTCGCTTCTCACTCGATGTGTCTCGCTTTACCGAGGTGCGTGTCCTGCCTCGGTTCTCCATTGCGTCCCGCGCATGTCCCGTACTTCCTAACTCGCGTGTCCCGCACAAAACTTGCCAATCATGTCCCACCGCGCCCCTCCTTCGCGTCCGCTGCCTCTCGGCGTGTCCCGCTTCACCTGAAGCCGTGTCCCGCTCCTTGCCTTGTGTCCACCCGTTCACGCATCGCTTAGAACGTGTCTTTCCCTCTCTAGCATGTCCCCTGCATAGAGGTGTTGTGACACACTCCAAAGCCTGACCGGATCCTCTTGTGGCCATGTGCAAAGGCTGAGCTGCCCTAGCATCTTCTGCTGGGCTGGAGTTAGCCTCCCTAAACAGAACATGGCACCCCTCTGCAGATGCCCCAACCGTGGCCTCTCCCTACAACTTCTCCAAAACCCCCTCGAGTAACCTCCCTTGCATGCGGGTGGCCCTCTAGAAATAGGAGAAAGGCACCATCTACCTCGGCTTAGTGCTAGATAACCTCCCTTATCTGAGTTGAGGTTGATGTCGCCTATGGCCTATCCTGCTACCGTGATGCCATGGTTGTGTCTACTCAGAACCACTGCATGGCCTTGAAGGATCCAACATGTTAACCTCACTGGATGTCTGCCTTGGTGTTTTATCCTCCCCAAGACGCGAAAGGGCCTGGGAGATGTGGAGAAGGTGCCAGCCATCTGGCCTCAAGCGGCATGGATACGGACTGCCCTCGGCCATCATGGCCGAGCGGAGGTAGGTCCGTATCAGAATACTTTCAACTTCAAGGCTCCAAGCTATAGATATGTACAGCCTATCATCCGCAATCGGATGGATAGACAGAAATAGTAAATAAAAGCCTTGAAACTTACCTCAGACGTTTCACTGGATAGCGTCTAAATTGTGGGCAGATTACCTGTGCTGGGTTGAATATGCTTACAACACAGGTTGACACTCTTCCACCGGAATTACACCATTCGAAGCCGTATATGGACGCCCCCCACCTGATTTAAGATGATACCAGCCAGGAACAACAAAGAAGGAGGATGTAGATCTCCAGTTAAGGTGTAGGGATGCAGTCCTCCAAGATCTCAAACAACACCTCGCTGCAGCCCGGAACCGTATCGTGATACAATATGACAGGTGACACCACAATTTGCAGCTTAAGGAAGGTGAATGGGTCTTCCTTCGACGCCCTACTCATGGCATCGGCTCAGCCATAAGAAGGGACAGGTAGGCTGGCTCCAAGGTTTGTCGGCCCATACCAAGTTAAAAGGAAGATCGGTTTTGTAGCCTACAAACTCGAATTGCCGGAGGGGAGCCTAATCCACCCCGTGTTTCACGTTTCAAAGCTGAAAACCTGTTTCCGTCCACCCACGAGTATGGAAGTTAGAGCTGCTCCTGCACTAATTGAACCCGCGGCCTTATACTCTTATCGTAGACTGGGAAGTCAAAGAGTGAGGCAAGGGAAGCAGCTGCAAATGGAATGGCTCATAGAATGGAACACTTATGATGATCTGCCAGCAACCTGGGAGTCAGCAGCAGACATACAGCTCCGTTTTCCAGAGTTCACAGCTTGAGGACAAGGTGTTTGTAAGGGAGGAGTATTTGTTAAGGTTTGGATCCGGTGGGTTATGGGTCCAAATCAATAAGGAGTCACAGGTTAGTAGTGGGTGGGGTGGATATTAGGAGTTGATGATCTGCCACAAGCTTAGTAGTATATAAAGTGTTTTAGTCGTTAACCCTAATTACGAATGCATTGCTGGATTATTTACAGTGGAGGCTGGGCTTTCACAGGAGAAGAGTGTGTGAGTTGCTTTTTGTTAGCCGTAGGCTAACAACTCCTCAACATAATTCTCGTAATGAATTTGAGGACACTATTTCATAGATAAATCAGTCTAAATTTGTGCATCTCATTAGCACCAACCATTTTTGGAATCACCACCATGTGAGTTTTATTGATGTTCTTGACTATGCACCCAAAGAAAAAAAAACTCCCTAGTAGCTCTGCCCACGTCCAGTTTAACAACTTTCTAGTGATGCTGAAAGAATTCATCGCTGAAGCCAACTCGCCTTAATGCAACGTCTTTTTTTTTACTTGACAAACAACCCAAATAATTTTCTTACCAGTAATTGGAGCCAAGAGGGAATCATTTTACCTAAATCAAAACCCACTTACCTTGCATCCATTGAGTGAGATTTCACACGATGCGGCATTTCTCCTAATAAGTACTCATCTAAAAAATGTCCCCCCTCTCCAAAGCATGGCTGCCCCATTAGTGAGCACATTAATTTTGGTCTTCTTGCGCCTGCCTCTAACCATGGCATAGAAGAATTTGGTGTTGAAATCTCTATCCTGGAGCCAACTGATTCTCACTTTTTGACACCACAATTTCTCCCCATTTCTCAAAAGTTGCTTCACTTCTGCTTTCACCTACGACTCCATATTAATGGACCGTATATCATCGTTTCTATCTTCTTTTAAATATTCTTGATCTGATCATAACAACTAGCTATGAGCAAAGATAGATCATTCGGACCTTGCCTGCTCCATTCCCTAAGGCTAGACTTGATCACTCAACCTCTAATATTTCCAGTTCGAATAATAACGTTCCTGCATCCATCCATTTTAGACCAATACTTATTAAAAAAAAAGAAAAAAAGCAGAAAAAACAGATCGTCCCAAAGTAAAGGACTAGAGCTTTTTGGCCTTAAATAATATGGGGTTATGGTTTGAATACTCTTTCGCAGCACTGCTGGAGACATCACCGATTGTCTATCTTCAGCCCAAACCGATGAGACAAAGCACCTGACCAAGCAGCTCATCACATTGGCCTATCCCTCCCTATTATTCATCCACGTAAACTTGAGATTGTCGTCAGAAATTTCCGCCACACCGCTCGTTTGGATAAACATAGAAAAGGTAAGGCAGGCCATGAGCGCAGGTGCTCTCCCTTGACTCCTTGTAGTGCCTAACACCACATTTAAGTCTCCCATACAAATGGAGGGGAGAGATGTAGATAAATTCATCTTAAAAAGACTAGGAAATGGCTATTTGATGACACTAAAATCTGGATCCATGTAAACACCTAAACTAGTAAGCTCTTTATTCGTGCTAAGATCAATAACTTTCATCCAAATTCAGTACCGACTAATGCAAACTTGACCTACATTCACCTTTGAATCCCTCCATAGGATTTAAATTCTGGCTCATAGGTCACCGTTGTCTATGTTGTAACAGACTAAAACTGTAGAAACTTGAGGCTTGCTTGCCTCAGCTATGCATATGTTAGCTTAATGTTAAGTAATATGGCTATATCTGGTTTTACATCTCTCAACATTTTCACGAAAACTTGTTGAGCTGGTCTACTCACCAGCCCTCTAGTGTTCCAAACCAAGACCCTCATGGGAGCAATTTTCCCTCCTCCCCCTTGCATAGGGACTCATTTGTTCCTATGAAATTTCTGAAAAGAATGTGATACCATGGGGACATAGCCACCATATACAAGTGGAGATGCTGGATAATGAATCATCGGTCTTGCCATGATGGGGGTAGACTTAAGGGTGAAGTCAGAATTTTTTTTTCAAGAGATATTAAATATATAGTTAACAACCAAGTCCACCCAGGTTCATGGGGCGGTGACGTTCATCTTGTGGGGCTAACCCATATAACTGGACATGGGTCCACTTAAATTCATTTATAAATTTAAGGTTTTAGAGTAGCTCTGTGGGGCATATGGAAACCCCACTTATCTCTGCCCCTCGATAAACCCTACCTGTTCCATGAAAAGTTGAATGACTACATTCACCTTCTTTCTCCTGGCTTTCTTTTTTTCCAATTTCTCTTCTCTTTTCACTTTCTTTATTTGACTTTTACTGAGAGGTGTGGAAAGCCCAAGATTAACACTATAAATTAAGGGTGGGCATCAGGCCCGCCAGATCCGGCCCGATAGCCCGGGTCCGGCCCGGCCCGGCCCGGGTCCGGCCCGGGTCCGGCCCGGCCTGGCCCATTTAAAATTATAAAATAAAATTGTAAATTATAAAATAATTTTTTTAATATAAAATATATTTATTAATAATAAATATCTATTATTAAAACAAAAAAAAATTCTTAACGGGCTAAACGGGCCGGGCCGGGCTGACCCGGGCCAGCCTATCGAGCCCAATCGGGCCAGCCCGACACCCACCCTTACTATAAATGACGCAAATAGAAAAGGAATAATATCTAGTATGGTTAAAACCACAAAATTTTATTTCTTCTTCTTCTTCTTCTCTCTTTTTTTTTTAACTTATTAAGATTATCGAGAAGTGTGAGATTTCCAAGATTAACACTATAAATAATGCATATAGAAAAGGAACATACATCTGGTATGCTTAAGTTTGACAATTTTTTTTCTTTTCCTCTTCCCTTATTTCCTCCCTTGAGCTAATCCTTTTTTGCTATAAATAATACAGATGGAAAAAGAAATTACTGATATGAATAAGATTACAATTTTCTTTTCTCTTCTTCTTTCCTTCTTTTGTGCCTTTGAGCAACTTCTCCTTTCCTATAAATAATGCAAGGTAAAAAAAACTGGCGGCATGATAGAGACTGACAATTTCTCATTCTCATTCTCATCTTTTCTCTTCTCCTCTTCAGGGCTTTGAGTTTGATATTGCCCCTGGAATTGCAAAGGCACTACAGGCCTGCATTTAAGTAGTTATCTTCACAGCCGCAAGGACACTATTGGACACTATTTGAGTTACAAATTCGAGCATATACTTATTTGAGGTAAACGTCTAAATCCATTATTTTTCTCTCATGATGTTATAATCTATGGACGTGCGCAATAAGGGCATCTCTTCGCTAGTGCGCGCCCTTGGACTAGTAGTTGTGAGCACTCGATCCACT
This sequence comes from Nymphaea colorata, assembly GCF_008831285.2. Taxonomy (NCBI): domain Eukaryota; kingdom Viridiplantae; phylum Streptophyta; class Magnoliopsida; order Nymphaeales; family Nymphaeaceae; genus Nymphaea; species Nymphaea colorata. Next base: position 2,863,515 of record NC_045145.1, read on the forward strand.
GCTTCTGTGCGATCATGTTTTCATATCTGAACAAACTTGGGCAATAAGGGCAACATTGTGGACCATGTTCCTTTGTTTCACGCGACACCCAGTTGGCAAGTATCATGTGTCGGATGCTTGACAATATTAAACAATAGATTCATCTGAAAGCCAGCTCAGGTGGCTGCCAATGGAAAAGAAAGAGTAGGAAAACATACTTGAAAAGAAGGTAGAGCAAGGGAATAATAAAGAAAGGAAAATAGGTTCTCCATGGGTTGGGGCAGAGGTTGGTTGGCATTCAGTTTTTGTTTTGAAATTTTGGGCCATCAAAACTCCTTTGTGTGGCAAACGGTGAAGTTTAGCGAGAGCCCAGCATCAAAGCACTAAAAACAAGTTTTAGACTTTAAAGTACAAGAGATTAAGTGCGAGTTTTGGTAGGGATGTCACCATATCTGATTTGAATAGGATATCCGATCGAACCGATCCGAAAAAATCAGATATGAAAAAAATTTAATATCCGATTAAAAAATCGGATCAGATTCAAATTTAAAAAATAACATGACATCATATTCAGATTCAATTCAAATATACATAAATATGCGATCGAATTCAGATATGAATTCAAATCAGATTTATTTTTAAACAAATATCTTATATCTAATGCTCTTACAGTTTGAAGTGGCAAAATTTGATTAAAAATTTTGATTGAGATATGAATATAAAAATCAGATTCGCATTGAATTCAGATTGTAAAATCAGATTTCAAATTTTGGATTAAGATATGACTTTTTTTATCCGTATTCCAATCCCAATATGTAAATATATAAACAAGCAGACGTATATCGAATCAGATCAGTTGACATCCCTAAGCTTTTTAAGATGAAATATACTCAACCAAAAACAAAAGAAAGTGGGAGAAAATAAGAAACAACATTTTGGGGTGATTCTTGTTAGTCACTCCCAACTCCCAAGCGACGTATTTGGTGCCTTACCCTATTCTGACGTCAAACTCTTTGTTTACCACCAGCTCGCACTAACTACAGGTTCTATAAAGGGCAACGGTGTCGTGTCGTTCTTGGTTGTGCACATGCCATTACCGTGTCGGTTTGGACCAAGCGAAGAGTTGTTGGAAAAAATCAAAGCAGCCTCGGGCGTGGAAGGAGGAAGTGGGGAAGGGCGAGAGAAGTCATGGGGGGCGAAGTTTCCACGCAGCTGGTCTATTGAGACTTTGCCTTCAAAGAGTCCTTCCTCAGTAGCGCTTGAAGAAAAGGCCTCACAGGTCCATCTCAGAAGCCCAATCAAGAAGAAGGAGAAAAGACGCCCATTTCTGGTCTTCTGTTCGGCCACCAACATGGAATCAAGGAGAGGTATATGATCTTAGTAGGGGAATTTCGTTACGCTAACTTGTCGAATTGGGCGTTTTCCCTTTGCTTTTAGGAGCTAGTTTGTCTTTTTCCTGGATTTTGGTTATTTCAATGAACTAGCTAGTTTTGGTGATGTGGGTGATCTTCCCATGGACTTGTATTCATTGATTTCGTTAGTGTGAAAGATACGGCGAGATTTTCTTACCATATAGGCATGGGTTTCTATAGAAGATACCCACGCAGTAGAGAGATAGCGTTGAAGCGTTTGCTTCCTCTGCTGCTATTTTCTCTCTTTGTGGTTGTTGGTGTGCTTGTGCTGATAAGAACAAGTGCCCTTTCATCTCCTCGGGCTTATGATTACAATGTTCATGATGGGCTTTCTTCGGAAATTGAAGATCAGTTGTTGGATGTTGTGAAAAAACCAAAGATCCCGTTTCAGAATGAGTTGTCTTTGTCTCTAGAGAAGAAAAACCACTTGCCGCCGAGAAATTTGGACCTCTTTCCCACTTTGAAAGAGGGACATGTTTCCATTGTTCTTTATGTTCACAACAGGCCACAGTATCTGAGAGCGGTCGTTGATAGTTTGTCAAAGGTGGAAGGGATTGCCGAGACCTTGTTACTTGTTAGTCATGACGGGTACTTTAAAGAGATGAACTCAATCATAGAAGGAATCAGGTTCTGTCAAGTGAAACAGATCTTTGCACCTTATTCACCCCATCTGTTTCCTGATTCGTTTCCTGGTACATCCTCAGGGGACTGCAAGGATAAACAGGATGCCCAGATTGATAATTGTACTGGGAATCCTGATCAATATGGGAATCATAGGTCGCCGAGAATAGTGTCATTGAAACATCACTGGTGGTGGATGATGACTACAGTTTGGGATGGTTTGGTGGAAACAAGGAGGCACCAGGGGCATATCTTGTTCATTGAGGAAGACCACTATATATTCCCAAATGCTTATCGGAATATTCAGATACTGACTGACCTGAAGCAGAGCAAATGTCCTGACTGTTATGCTGCTAATTTGGCGCCTTCTGATGTCAAGGCGAAAGGAGAAGGGTGGGAAAGCTTGGTGGCAGAGAAGATTGGAAATGTTGGCTATACTTTCAATAGGACTGTTTGGAGGAAAATTCATGCAAAGGCTTTTGAGTTCTGCTCTTTTGATGATTATAACTGGGACATTACAATGTGGGCTGCAGTGTATCCATCTTGGGGATCACATGTTTACACATTGAGAGGACCCAGAAGGAGTGCTGCTCATTTTGGAAAATGTGGGTTGCATCAGGGGCAAGAGGAGGATAGAAGTTGTATTGACAATGGCAAGTTGGATATTACTGTTGAAGATGCAGATAAGCATCCAAACATTAAAACAGAATGGGGTTTGCATGTATTTGAACAACAAGGCGGCTACCAGGCTGGATTTAGGGGTTGGGGAGGCTGGGGTGACAAGAGGGATCAACAGTTATGCATGAGTTTTGCTTCTATGTACCATGTGGTAGATTCATCTCATGAAGCCAGGTCCTTGAAACATAAAGCAATGAGGCAGCCCACATCTGAAATGTCAAGTTAAATTTTACACATAAATCATCCTTGTAATCATCATTTTTTATTTTTTTGGCTAAGTTTTTGACATCTGTAATTGGAATTTTAGTGTTTTTATTTAGGGATTTGTATACCTGGATGCAACATGACAGTGCTTACTCTTTCTGGCTTTCAGATATTCTTCTGTAAATGCATCCAGAATATTTTACAAATATTGCATCCTTTCAGCCATCTAAAACTTACTCAGGCTACTAAAAATTAGAAAAGACAATGCTGTATCCTTTTATTTTATACAAGCACTAATAGACATTCATATTATTCTTGATATCCTCACAGAGTCCTTCATTTTGTATGTCGAATTTGTGGTACAACCTGTATATTTTTCATCTGCCGGCATTTCATTTGCTCATGTGTGGAGTTACGTTGCATTAATATCTTTATGCTAGTAGGACAGCATATTCATGTCTCTTCATGCTCAAATGTTTTGTCCTCCATGTGGCTTCTGCTCTGAATGATATATTTTTTTTCTTTGAGATAGAGTAACTTATAATTCCAGAGGTTGATAAAATAGTTATTATCCTAACATTTTTCTGAGGATCATTGGAGAACATGAAAAACTGATCTTACTCTTCTAAGGAAAACATGATAAGGTGTATCCTCTTGCTTTTGTTTCATCATCTGTTTATGATTTTTGCTCTCAATGGTATCTTACTCCACACTGCAATATAATTATCTATAACTGCAGATGTGACAAAATGGTTATAATCCTATATGTTCTTCTGAGGGAAATACATGTTGCAGATCATGGCGAAATGTGAACTTCTAAGGAAAATTGTGAATAAGTATCTTCTTACCTTTTTCATTATCTGCTTCCAAACTCGGACATTTCAATCTCCCAACTTTTCAAATTCTTGACTCTCTATATCAAGGTAGTGTATTTGTTTCTTCTAATTATATGTGTTTCTTCTTGATCTAACAGTTCAAATTGATATATATATATATATATATATATATATATATATAATCCTTAATCCAGACTCCATAGATGTCTCACATGGACAGTCATTTTTCTCTTTGAACTTTTTTTTTTTTTTCTGGTGTACTGATCACAAAACAAATCCAGTAGCCATGGCAAACTGCCCAGCCTGTTAAGTTCACTGGATAACATTCTGTTATCTGCTTCAGTTTGGTCAAGAGCCCCCCATCAACTTGATGGCAGGAGCAGTTTGAGTCTGGACTAGACAATTGTTCGGTGAGTCACCCATGGACTATTTTTTGTGCTTGACAACTTAGCTGGACTTGTTTGGCCAGCCCGAGTATCCAGGTATCTATAGCTGTAAACATGTAGCACAATCTTATTTTACATGCGGTATATGGTCGTCTACATATCAACTCGGACTTTTCAATGGGATTCTGTTCTATTGCTTCAGTGTGTCTATTCTTTTGCAGATTATCTTTGAAGCTACAAGATTACTCCTTTTTCTAATAGAATCATCTTCTAAATTGATTCAAGTAATCTTTCCATGTTTCTATGGAGTACTCATGGTTTTTCTACCAAAAACTAATTTATGTTGTTAATGTGTACCACAGGCCCTTCATTGTAAAACTTATGTTGCACAGGGATGGTTTACGTGTCCGGTCTTATATGGTTATATTTAGTTGTTTGGTTACTAGGTTAACTATTTTATGCAAAACAAACACCAGAGATGACAAAGTAGGTGTTGGATTTTCTGCGGATAGGTACTGAGGTTACTATTCATGTTTTATCTTTTACAGTTTAGTGCAAGTTTCCAAATGCATATTAAGCTAGCACAACATTATATGCAGCAGTTGGTGGTAAAAACAAAAAACGTAAGAATTGTAAAATATATGAAATAATGAGTGATTAGTGTTGCGAGTGTTTTTGACAACAATTGGATAAATCAGAGTTACTAACTGTAGAAGTGGGAGCAAGAATCAATTTGGGAAGGCTCTTAAAAATGTTGAAGTGGGCATCAGGGAATGAATTAGAAGTGAACCAGGAATCAAGCTAGAAGGGAATTATCAATTGAATTGGAGGCTAAGAAGAAGTGACTAGCGAAGCAAGTGGGATGCAAAAAAATATATTTTTCCTTACTAACAGAATAATATGACTCCAGATTGGGAAACTAAAGCATCATAGGAGCCGTATTTTGCCCTTAATATCTTAAAATAATTATTTGGGTTTCCATAAAATTACATTTTAGGTTTTTCTAAAAAGGGTGGAATTCCCTACTATAGGAATCACGATTCCAATTTAATGGAAGTGTGCTTCCTTTGAAAGGGAAAATTGCTTTCAGTTAAAAAGGAAGCTTACTTCCCTTTCAAAGGAAGTTTGCTTCCCTCAAATGGAAAGCACACTTCCGGTTCCAAAGGATGCTCACTTCCTTTTTTAACATGGCACTTCTGTGATGCTTGCTAGAACCTTGATTTTTGCTTCCAAACCCACTGGTGCTTCCAGTAACCCTGAGACAAACGCAGGGTATTTTAGCAAACTAATGTGAGTGAATACTATACGTACTAGCATCAGATTAAAGATTGGATGTTCTTATTTTCTGCTAGTTAACAGGCATCAAAAGTTATTTGAACTTCAGTTTTTTAATAATCTGCATCTTAAAATTTGTCATACAAAATGTGAAATAGTAGAACATCGTCACTTGTAAGTTAACCACTGGGCACACTTTAAACTTCTATTATTGGCTTAAAAATATGTCTGACGTCTAAAATATTTGCTTTTGATAGTTTAGAAAGCAATTTTGAGAGATTCAGTACTATCACTGTATGTCCAATATGAATCAGATTGTGGAGATCTCAGTGGAACGATTGAAAATGAAATGTTACTAAGTAGTGATTTCAATGGGAGGTTTGTTCGAGTTGCTTCCTTGTACTCATTTACGCTGGTTATTACACTGGATAAATACTAAATGGTGCAGTGTTTCACATACATGATGTAAATAAAAATTCATCAAATGGATGTGACATCTGAAGCGGGTATAGAACTTTCCTTCTACTCTTTTGCCCTTGCTGTTGCTTCTATGAGAAGGAAAATACCGAATAATTTTATAAGAAGCTTGTTTTGATGGAAATCTACTCAAAGCGTCTGTTAACTGGGACAAGTTGACAGCTTGATAGTACTGGTAGGTACATGGAACAACCCAGGCAAATTGATTGACCACAATAGGTTATTCTGGATAGCTCATGATAAGGAAGCGCAGGATGTCAGTTGCCATAGGTTCAAGGGAAGAGATGTGTTCTTTTTTCCAATCATTACCCAGCACCTTAGTATACTTTTCCTTTGTAGGCTTCTTATTTGCCCCTTGACAGACTTTTTGTTCATGGAAATAAGAATAGGATCTTTTTCAGAGAGCCAGTTTCTATCTGTCACTGAGACAGGATGCGTGATCTTGTAGCTAGCTTTATTATGGTGCTTGTTCAACACAACCCATTTTTAGTTCTGTCCCTCTTCAAAATTGAAGAATTTGAATGGCTCTGATCGTTACTATCATGAAGATCCTTGATCATGCCTCTTGTACTCTACACCCTCTAAGATGATATGCCTTTACAGCCTTTTCCTAATTTAGCAATTATAAGGTCCAAATATAGTCTGCAAGATGGTTGGTTTGTGTTCAAAAGAACCCTAACCTGAAGCTATTGGGAAGAGCAGTAAAACCTCTTAGGCAGGGCAGTGCACCTACGGCTTTGGCTTGCACAAGAAGTGGTTCCCATGGGAATCTCACCAAAGCCTTCATTTTATCTGACAGCCACAGGCCACCTAGATACTAGACAGACAGTCAGTTTGCCTGATCCTTAATTCACTTGCTGTTTCCTGATTGGCGTGCAAATTAGGTGTACGACTGAACCAAATATAGTAGAGTGTACTAATTAAGAAAAGGAGGTTCAGAGAACAGTTTTAAGATGTTCTGCTCGAAATGGAGGTGCCCATATGAGAGTTAATAAGAAATATGAAAATAGGTAGATTATGAACAGAATCTTCTATGGCTGCCAAAGTCTTCCTTTCTATCACTAAGTTTTTCCCAGTTTGTCCTTTCACTTAGTGTCTTAGTGTTAATAACAGTATTCTGCATAAAAGCTAATGGAAGGGGAACACCTCAAAAGAATTTTAAGAATGTTAACTTCATGTAAGAGTGGAGTGAAGACGTTCGCTGGTGGGCAATGGTGTTTGTGCTCCACAGTGGCAAACTGATGAAGGGCCGAAGCAATGGCGTGGAGGAACAAAGGTAGGCATAATGGGCAGCGGAGAAGGCATGTTTGGAGTGGACCAGCCACTTCTTGTAGTGGCGATGAGATTGGCAGCAGGAGTAGGCACAACCCATCTTCTCTCCTCCTTCCTTGTTGGTTCTTGCTTCTTGATAGTGGTGGTGCAAGACTGGTGGTAGTGGCAGTGGTGTTTGGTGGCTGTGGTGGGGAGTGAGTGACATAGCTCATAGATCAGAGTGTTATGAGAACCAACAACACCTCTTAAGATGGACAGACATAGTGTGTTGGGCAGCATGAAAGAGTATTTTTTTTTCTGTGAGGCTTCTGGTATTACTGAACTACCCCTTCTTAAGCCCTGTTTCTCAGTTCCCTTTTGGCAAAAAATTAATCTCTCTCTCTCTCTCTCTCTCACACACACACACACACACTCGCACACACATATATTACACACACACAAACACACACACATATATATAGAAACTCGTTCAAGCTATTCCATCAATTTGGTCTTTTATCAGTGGCTTGGATTGGTGGAGTTTAATGGAAATTACATGCATTATGTGAAACATAGCGAAGTATGCTTGGTTCAAGCTTCAGGCATGAGAAAACGCTTTTCTGAAAATACGTGTTTCTTTCTTACAAAAGCTTCAAAAAAGCAGGAACACAAGTAAAATATTCAAATGACATGCTTTCCCCAAAGGCCCTTTCATAATGTGACCAGTACTTCGGCTGTTGAGCATGCAACCTCCTACGACTTGAGAGTCTTCTGTTCAATCTGCAGCCTCATTCAACCTCAAAGTCTCATGCTTAATCCCAAACTTAGGAGATGAAAACCCCTTCTATTCAAGCTTGGCCAATAAGTGGCTGATCGTGAGTTCAAACCTTGTTGTGGCCTCCTCAAAGCTGGGCTCTTCCCTTAGCTAGAGTTCGAGGGGTCTTTACCCCAGAGTTTTGCATTGATCATGTATCGAACTTGAACAAAACGGTTTTCATCTCCTACATTTGAGGAGATTGCAGATTGAAAATAATATTTCTAAGTCGAACGAGGTTGCATGTCCAACAGCCAATGTACTGGTCACATTATGAAGGGCCCAGTTTGGCAAAGCATGACATCTGAATATTTGGCTTGTTTTCTGCTTATTTGAAGCTCTTGTAAGAAAGAGAGATGCTTTAGAATGGCATTTTCTCATATCTGCAGCTTGAACAAAGCACACTTTCCTATGTTTCACATAGTATGCATGTTTTCCATTAAACTTCACCAATCTAAGCCACTGACTAAGACCAAATTGATGGAATAGCTCGGATGAACATATATATATATATATATTGCAAAAACTGAACTGAGAACTAAGGTTTTAAAAAGGGGTAGTTCTGTAATACTAGGAGCATTATAGAAAAAAGAAGTGTCTTTCATGTTACCGAACACATTCTATCTGTCCATCTTAAGAGCTGTTGTTGGTTCTCAACACACTTGTCTGTGAGCTCTGCCACATACTTCCCACCACCACCATCGCCACACCACTACCATCAGCACCTCCACCAAGAAGTGAGAACCAACAAGGGAGAAGGAGGGAAGATGGGCTATCGCTACTCCCGTATGTTGAAGAAGGGATCATCTCCCCGCTGCACATCTCGCTTTAGCTACATGAAGCAGCTGGTCCACTCAAGACATGCCTTCTCTGCTGCCTCTTATGCCTACCTTCGTTCCCTCCACACCACCAGCGTGGCCCTCCTCTAGTTCGTCACTGTGGAGCTCAACCACCACTGCTCACCGGTGAATGTCAATTTGTATTTCTTTGCACTTTTAGCATGTTGAGCTTATGCGTGATCACATGAGTCACCTTTCCCAACAGAGGAGATTTCTTGCCCAAGCTAAACCTTATCTTTTTGTTAGGAAGTTGGAGACGTTACCATATTTTGTGGAATTGCTTTCCTTTTCTGCGCTCCATCTTTCTTCCATTTAACTTGGTGATTGTGACAATGAATTATGAATGAGACATTGAGAGAGTGTGGTTCCTGTTCCCCTGGATGTAGGCTAATACAGCCAAACCATGTAGATATTGTCTATTTTTTCTACTTCTTACTCTCTTCCCATCTTCGTATCATGGAATCAAAGTGTTAACTTTACTGGTGGCTGTTTTCCCTATCTTCAATCACTGACACAACTGGCGGTAATGATGCTTTTTTGTCAAAATTTATCTGGCAGCATCATAGGTGCGGCATCCAAGATCCTTCCAAGAATGTGATGAAGATTATTTGTGTTCCCTTGAATGTAGTTGTGATCCAAATCTGCCATGTTTTTAAGTGGTAAATCTAAATTGGGACATATAAATGGTGAAACTCCTAAACCTCTTGTCAATTATCCGAAACTTAAGGGCTGGATATCTACTGATTGCATGATTATAGCCTGGTTCTTAAATTCTATGGACCCAAAAATATTGAACGAATTTATGTTCTTAAAATCAACCAAGGCCATTTGGATGCTGCCAAGGATATTTATGGTGAACAGTTTAACGCCGCTGCTCACCACCACCAACTTGCTACCAAAATTAGAAAAAATAAGCAACAGGAGAAACCTTTCAGTGAATATAGTCCATGTCGGATGAATTGGACTCTCATAGACCTTCGGCCACTGATCCAGCCAGTATGATCAAGGGGTGAGTTCAAGAAAAATTGTTTTAAATGCTTTCTGGGTTACGTCCAGAATATGAACAATTACAGAGTCAAATTCTCAGGACAGCTGATCTTCCTTCTTTGAGCATTGCTTGTGCTAGAGTTATGTGTGAAGAATGCAGGTGCAAGGTCATGAATGCTTCTTTGAACCAAATGACGACCAATCAGCTCCCGTTACCAGAATTAAAGATGACAACAAACTGTCTATTTCACATGATGTGCAGAAGAGCAACTAGGCCACCACTCCCATTCGTTTTGCATTTACTGAAAAAAAGAAAACCATAATAAAGATAGTGCTGGAAGCTTAATAAGAAGAGTCATAATCCAAATGTCCGATCAAAGAATTCTCTCATGGCTGCTAGGGGTATTCATAGAGAACCATCTTTTACTATTGAAAACCTGACACAAATTTTGAATGATTTCACAAAACGTAATGTTGCTGCTTCAGCCATGAAGGATGATAGCCCAGGTACACCTTCTTTGGCTTCTCTCTCTCTCTCTCTCTTTGGCGATCAGTCTTATTTGATTATAGACATCAAAGCATCTGATCATATGTCTAGATCTTCTGCTTCCTGAACTGAACACCCTCTTCTAATAAGACGATGGCTATTGCTAATGGTATAAATGTTGAAGTAAAAGGCCAAAGGTTTTGTTTCCTTCTTTGATTTGGTTGACATAAGTAATGTTTTATGCCTTGGCTATCTCCAACTTGTTATCAACCAATAAGATCACCAAAACTCACAATTGTCCATTTTTTTTTCTATCAAAGGTGATTTCTTAGGATCGAGCAATAGGAAAGATGATTGCTGAAGGCATGGTGCGCAATGGTCTTTATGTCCTACAACATCCATTAATAGTGTCTGGTGCTTCTCTAAATGAGTCGGAAGAGTGATGGCATGCTCGACTGGGTCCTCCCTCAGGCAAAACTTTGTCTAAGTTTTTTTTTTTTTTTTTTCTGGATTGACATTTTGATTGTGCTCAGTGTGCAATTTGTCAAAATTTTAAGTTCACTGGATTACCATTTGAATCCTCTGAGACAAAGGTTCTTTATATTTTTGATTTAGTTCATGCATTCAGACATTTGGCATCCTGCACATGTTTCTTCATATAATGGTTTCAAATGTTTTGTATTCATTGATAATTTCTCTAAAGCTATTTGGGTTTATCGCCTTAAGCCAAAATATGAAGTTTTATTTACATTTTCAGAGGTTCTACAATATGGTGCTTACTCAATTGGGAACTAGAATAAAAATTTTGAGGACAGATAATGGTACTAAATACATCAATGAACACTTTTCTATTTTCTGCAATGTTCAAGGAATTAAGCATGAGACGACTAGTGTAAGAATATCACAACAAAACGACACAGCTGAATGGAAAATACCATCTCCTTGAAGTCACTCGAGCCTTTCTACTTTCAAAATCATGTTCCTAATTTGTTTTTGGGTGAAGCCATTTGCACAGTTAGCTATCTCATTAACCAACTCACTACAAGCACATTAAATTACAAATCTCCCATTAACATTCCCAAGGGCACAGAACATTCCTTTGAGCCTCTGAGGTTGTTTGGATGTAAGGTCTTTGTATGACGACATCCTCATAACAAACATAATCTTGAACACTGATCCATAAAATGTACGTTTTTGGATATTTTTCATCCCAAAAGGATACGAGAGCTATGACTATGAGAACAACTGAATGTATGTATCTAAAGATATGAAACTTTTTGAGGATTGACTGTGCTTTGATAAAAGTCAATCCAAATGTGCCTCTTGGTCTATGAATGCCATACTCAAATGATTCTACAAATCAAAATCAGCATGTGGTTACCACAACAATCCACTCATGAAATCCATCCGCCATGATAACTTGAAGATTATGTTTTGTTTCAGGCCATCACTTATCAACCTATTCAAGTTCATATTCCACATTATCATCTTCCTATAAAGTTTGTTGCTTATCTTTTTTTGGTCTAACATGTCACAGGGAAAGGAACCTGAATCATTTGAAGAAGCATTCCCTACGTGGCAAAAAGTTATGGAGGAAGAGTTTCAATCTTTTGCCCAAAACAATGCATGGACTATTGTCCCCTTACTTCTATGAAAGAAGCTAGTAAGCTGTAAATGTGTATACAAACTTAAGTACAATGGTGATGGCTCTCTAGAACATCACAAAGCTTGCTGTGTCACAGAGGTTTTACTCAAACTCAATGAATTGACTACATAGAGATATTTGCACTTGTGGCTAAGTTGAATACCTTGAGGATCCACATTATTTTGCAAGTTTCGAGAAAATGAATTTATGGCTTGAAACAGCCACCACATGCATGGCATGAAAAATTAAATTCATCTCTCTTATAATTTGGTTTTCATTTTGTCAATCTGACAAATCTTTGTTACTTTGAAATAAGGAAATATAATTGTGATTATGTTAGTATATGTTGATGACGTTGTTATAAACATACAATGCTTCTAAAAAATGACAAAGCTGAAGTCATATCTTCGTGAGGCCTTTGACATTAAATACATGGGTCTCTCTGACATTTCTTGGGCATTGAGGTCAGCATATCACTCATGAAGAAAATATGTTCTTGACTTGTTACCTGAAACATGAAAGATGGTAGCTAAGGCGGACAGTATATCGATTGAAATCAATCTTAATATAGTCAAAGAAACCATTAAGAGAGTGGCTCTTTTCTCACAGATGTATGCTAATACCATAGAAACACTTAAACATTGTGTTTACTTTTTCTTCTTCTTACTCTCTTCCCATCTTCATGTTGTAGCACTATAACCCTATCCTTGTCCCTGGTTGTAAGACCTATGCTAGACATCAGTTTGTGCAAGGGAGTGATGAATATAGAATAAAATTTACATGGCTGAGAGCATCTGAAATAATAAACAAAAGAAACATATAAAATTAGAATAAACTGGAAATGGAAGAAACCTTGGCCGAAATAGAACATCAAGAAAAAAATCCTCGCCCCGCCCTTGTTAGACAACAATAGAAGACAACATGCAGGAAGCCACACAAATAATGAACGATGTTGTCATTAGCAAGATTTTTGCATGGTGAAAAGCTGATAAAAGCTTCATCTTGAGCATGAAGCATGCCACGTCTCATTCCTTGGTAACTGTTCTTCCCTAGATGTTTCATAGAAACATTTGTTTGGAAAACGAATGATGGATGATAGGCATGTGAACTTTACTAGTAAAAAATAGGGAGACATATTTATATAGAAAAAATGCAAAACAACAAAAAGCAAAATCTAACACTCAACTTGGTCCTAGCTACCATTCGTAAAACCTTTTGTACAATGCCAATGCTTATTGTCTTCCCTATCAGCAAAAAAAAGTTAGCAAGTTGATGACTCCAACTACTAGCTATTCATGTTTAATTTTTACTTTTGAGATAATATCTTCCATGTTACGAAATTCACTATCCCCCATTGAGCTGTTACTGACTGTTTTGGTCAATTTATCCCTCCAGTACCCATTATAAATCTAAATATATCTTCCCTTTTCATGTCATCCACAATGATCTTGATGGATTAATCAAAAAAATATTTTTCAAGTGCGTTGCGACAACTATCACTCCACATGAGTACCTCATTCTTGAACTTGCCTGTGCAGTCTCTCACAAGCCAACTCCTTTCTGATTCCTCTTGAACCACGATGCATAGTGAATGTTGAACTTAATGTTGACGCCCAATTTTAGCTTCTCCATAGAATGCCTACCTTCAACATGCTCTCCACTAGCTTCTTGTGATTGTCTCTCCACTCCATGTTCTAAAAAAATAACTTTGTAGTTAAACCATGCAGATTCCTTAATTTGTTTGCAACCAAATCCTCCTGTATGTTTTCCAATTATTTCTTAATTCCAAGTGTACCACACTACTATGTAAAAATAGTTTCTCAGTCCTTTAAAAAAATTTTACAATTGAATTTCTTATTGTTCTACCACTTTATAGCTTGAAGAAGATCATGTGAAGAAACTTTCATTTACCCAAAACACCACATTATGGATTTCCATATGTCTATAGCAACTCTATAATTGAAGAATGTGTGCTTCAAGTTCTCCTCATTAGCATGGCGAAAATAACAACTGGATGCCATGTTCATTCCTCTCCTATTAGAGTAAAAATCAAAGAGAAGTTTGCCTTTAATCCCGACAAACATTAGCTAGTAGGAAAGTGGACTAGCATCACTATCCTAGATCACGTCCCTTCATCTTTCATATTTCACTTTCCTCCTAACTTTTATCATATTTGCCATCTTGAAATAGGACTGGGTTGTTTTTCACTCTATCATCATTTTTGAGCATTGGTAAATAATGACCACCCAAACACATTACAAATGAGTAACTATAAGAAAAGCTGCCGAATAAAGCCTCCAAAACTGATATAGAAGGCAACACTTCCACAAATAGTGGGTAAAAAGAACTTGATTAAGGAGGATTTGGCTATTCCACCTATTCCTCCAAAACTTTACTTTGTCTCTGGTTCTAATTTTCTAGTCAATCAAGATTTTTTTAAGCTCTATGATTTGTAGATGTTTCTTCATAAATGAGATTCAATTCCATGGTGGTACACCTCTCATAAGCTTTTAGTCCTAAGGCATTTAAACTAGGTTGACCTTGTTGATGTCTTCTAGACTTCTAATGCTAACTCCACCTTCACTTTTTGGCAGGTGGACTTTTGTCCAGTGGACCTTGTGACAAGCCTTGCTATTCTCTTTATCTCCTCAAAGGACAATAGCAAAGACTCTCTCTAGTTTAACACGTGTTATGTGGAAGCTGCAAAGTCAAACTCCAATAAGATGGAATTGATGCCAAAACATGTTTCACTAGGCATAGTCACCTAGCAAAAGACAAAGCACTCATTTTCCAATCTGCTAGTGAGCATCAATGATTGACAAAATTCCTCATTGGGGCAGTGGTGCAGCCAAAAATTTGTAGCTAAGGGGCACTGTAAGTTTAAATTTCATGCTTTAAGGGCACTTATATGTAAAAACTAAAAATTCATGAAGTTTTTATATGCAAATAAAGTAAATTTTGTGGGCTGGTGTAGGCAATGGCTTTGCCACTGCATTGAGGCCTCTTACTTGCAAAGGTACTCTCAAATACAGAAGTTTCACTTCTTTTCCAACTAGTCACTCTTTCAAGCCTATCAAGCTCAGCATCATCATCGTTGAATCCAATAATTGAGGTTTTACCTTGATTACCTTGAGACCTACTCCATGTTCAATCATTTAAAGATTTTCGTTTTTATTGTGAATGCCCTTTATGGACCCATCAAAAAAATAATATATCATTAGCATGTAAGGATGAAGAGATAAGAAAGCTTCTATTTTGCATCATAGGCACTTTGATGGCACTAGTCACAATCCTTACTTCTATATTCCGAGTCAAGAACTCCACAACTAAGAAAAATAGAAGAGCTAAAAGGTCACCTTGCCTCAATCCTTTCATTATGTTGAACATGACCCTTCCCTTCCATTAAGCAAAAGTGCCACATAGACTGATGACACAATTGTCATGATCCTCTCTACCCAGACCCTATCAAAACCAAGAACCAACAATGATCTTTCTAAAAAGCAACAATTAACTATATTGTAGGCCTTGACCAAGTCAGCATTAACATAATATGTTTTGCTTTTGCACGATGCCAGGGATGCTACCACTTTATGTTCGAAGAGAATGCCATCTTGAATGCACCTCCCATGGAGGAAAACATTTTGAGTTTTGGATAAAATACTACTCAGGAAGGGTCTCACTTTCTTGACCATAATTTGCATAGTAAACTTCAAAATGATGTTACATAATGAGATGCCTAGACATGTCCATTCCATTTGAACCTGGACTATTTGAAATAAACACTACATGAGTTATTTATGTTTTTAACAAGATTATCTGTGTGGAAGAAGTTCTATCTAGCTTTGTTCACATTAACATGAATAACGTTCCCACATATTTGATAGAACAAGTTATTGAACCCATTTAGACCTATAGTTGCTTCTTTATCCACCTGAAGAACTGCCCAACTTCCTCATAAGTGATAAATGCAAGAAGTGAGCAAATCTCCTCTACGGATATGATAGGACCCTCAGCAAACTGAGGTGGAACTATTATTCCTACCACATGATCCATGCCATGGTGATGCAAACCCCACCGAAATCTGCACTTGGAATGTATCCTTGGCTGGCCCTACCCAGCCAGCTTGGCTTAAGCTAGGAAAACAGTGGCCTCAAGCATCCACCCACAACCTTCAACGAATTTTGAATCCAAAATCGATGGCAATTTATGAAGATCCACAACCATTTGATTATGGAGGTGTAAATTCAAATTTGAAATTAATTCCTAAATGAAGTTTGGGTAGGATGAAGAGGAGTAGGACAAGCTTTATGTATGTACATGCGAAGGAAAAATTTATTATGGAAGTCAACGTTTGTGGGCTGAGTAAAATAACAACCAAGCCTGTTTGAATTACTGCATAAGGTAGAGTTTGATATTCCTGAAGAAATTAAATGTCATGGCATACTTAGTGTGTGAACTAATTTCACCTGTTTGTACATATAAAATATAAAAGGCAAAATTTCATGCTTTTCATGTTGTAAAGGTGAGAAAATAGGAAAATGTTCTAAATACTTCTTCATGCATTTGCACTCGAACAATATTTTGGTTAAAATCCTACCTTGCCATGAAACATTCCCAAATAGATGAAAAATGGGTAAAACTAGGATAGATTTGAAAAGCAAAAAAGGGGACTTGAAGGAACTATGAAAGAGGCTTGGGAGGGAGAAAAATGGAGGGTCATGTGTGAATGTATGTACGGAGAATGAAACTTATTTTTTCCTCAAAATAAATAATGTCTTCTTATTCGTATAGCAACTTGAGAGTATAGCATGTTGAAGAGAACAACTTGGTTACTTTTGTTTGCTTATTGATCTTTTACTGCATTCTGAATCAACTAAGAAAACTAAGCTACTCACATTGAAAAGCCAAAGTGATTACTTAAACTAAATTCACTGAATGAGAAACTATATAAGGCTATCACATGTACATCAATGGATTTGATATATATAAGTAAAAAATATTGAACATTCTTGTGTTAAGGCTTTTTCTACAAAGAGGTAAGGGCTAGCTAGGAAAATTCCTTGACCAAAAGCAGAAACAATGGTAATTGTTTCAAATGATGAATGTAAAGAACTAAGAAATAGCTAATGACTTGGTAAGCCCCTTGAGTGATGGCAGGGATGACATTTGCTAGGCAAAATAAGTTGCAAAATAATTCAAATGGTGAATGAGAAGTACTATGAAAGAAAGACACAAAAGGTAAACAAACTTCTATTTGAATAGACACAAGCCTCAATGCCGACTCCAAGTGAATGGTGTCAAGCACTCATGTTAGGTATTTCTTAAGAAGCATGTGATAACAAGTAAAAAACTAGCTTTTAACTTAAAATGTCTTTATATAGTTGCAGTGCAAAGAAAAGGCAAAGTAGATTCCCAACCAATTTTAGTTCCGTCAGGAAGTCGACTCATATTTAGCATTCAGCTTTTATACACACACACACACACACACTTATATATATATATATATATATATATATAAGGTTAAGGTTAGTTCCACAAATGGAGGTTGTAATCACACCTGTGCACAACAGTATAGGGTTACAGACTAAGTGGAAGTCTAGATTAGGCTAACAATGTTTGCTCACAATACATTAGTTTGCATCTAGTTCCAGCTGGGGTTTCCTCTTAATGAAGCCTTTCCTCAAATTTGCTTGAATAGTAGCAAAGGTGTTCAAAGTAATAGCATGGCTTGACTCATTGCTAGTCAATGGTCGATGAAAAAAGAACCAGAATGATGTTTGCTGAGTGCTTGAACAGCAATTATATTAATCTCGTTCAAAAGTAAAGCTTTCTCGAACATTAAATCAAGTGTAGGCTAGTCGTGGCTTTGGGGCAACTTCCATCACCAGATGGGCAAAAATGTGAGCCCACAAAACTACTACACTGACTTTATCAAGCATATTGATAGGGACAATATATATATATATACACACACACAACTTCAAACTCAAATGTTCTATGTGTTTTTTAAAAACATAAATTGATGAATCAATGTATTTGTACAGTATATGCAAAAAAATCAATAAAGTGGATGTCTGCACCATTTGTAGCCAAAGCAAGCTTTGATTATTGAAAAAATAATTTAAGTTATTATTGCATCTCAAAGTTTGAAAATATTTTTGGGTGAAAATATGGTCATTCACATTCACATTAGACCATATGTAGTTGGACTTATGAGAACCATCCAACTAAAAGGATGAATTATCCAAATGGCCAAAGATGGCTAAATATGGGGGCACCATGACCCATGGACTCTCACACACACATGCACGTGCACACACACATGCCAAACAGGCATGATTAAAGTTTTGGAGCATCATGATCCATGGATATCACTTCTCTTTTAGAAGCTTTTTTATTGAGCAATCTGCTTGCAAGAACATTGTACTTCTATGGAGTATGGTTGAAGATATAAACGTGGGGAATGACACGGGTTCTTCATGGTAAGAAT
This sequence comes from Nymphaea colorata, assembly GCF_008831285.2. NCBI lineage: Eukaryota > Viridiplantae > Streptophyta > Magnoliopsida > Nymphaeales > Nymphaeaceae > Nymphaea > Nymphaea colorata. Next base: position 2,881,896 of record NC_045145.1, read on the forward strand.
GTCATAGTTTCCTTTCCATTCTATCTTTCCTTAGTTTTTTTGTTATCTTTAATGATTTTTTTTTAGTGCCTATATCAAGAGGCTGGCTCTCCTACCAAACATGCGTAACTTCATTGGTCTACTCCTCTACATGCACTTTTTTCTCCATTTTATTCTTCAAATTTAGTTAGACAAGTAACATTGTCTTTATGTCTAAGGAGACGCCTGTTTGGATCTTGTCTTCGTTAACCAACTGATCATGAAAATTGGAGATATATTAGATCTCATGAATTGTGGAGAGAAGATAAGGCAAGATAGAGACATGGAAGGCATCAATCTAAGAAGATATAAAAATAGAAACTGATGAACATTGAGGATAGAAAGTGTATTGAAAATCAAAATAAGGATATTGTTTCCATGAAATGTAAATGGGTGATTATATATAGTGGAACCTCCCTCACAAAAGATAAATTTTTCGAGAGAGAAGAAGTGGATGTAGACTCTTTAGCCAAATTACTATAAATTTGTGTTTCTTTGTATGTTTCATTTTTCTTTCCATATTGTTACTCTGACATGGTATCAAAGACATCATCATGGTCTGTTTGATTGTCTGATTACCATTTTCAATTCCTCACGATGAGAGAATCCCACGGTGAGAGAGTGATTTTGCTGCAACATAAGTGATGAAAACGCCTATTAGGGATGGATACATTCTTATGAATGTGATCCACCCTTGTATGGCAAAATTATGGATGAATTAGCTTGAGCATTATTTTATTTTCCTTCTCATTTGAAGTCATTTGGATTCATGTCTTTCAATTTAATTGATCAAGGGTGGTAGAGGAGGTTAGAAACAAGTTTTCAATCTTCCTACGTAAAAGAACCCAGCCATGAATCATCATGATTCATGAGTTATGTGGTCCCTTGATTAAATTCTATTTTGAAGAGTAAGATATGTATATATATATATATTGTTATATATATTCACGTGCAATCTCTTGTTAAAAATCATTTTCCTCTTTTAAAATCAGGTTGGAATATGTTTCGAAAGTGGTTTTTAAGAAGGGTGATCATTTTGTTGATTTTCATAGTGCAAGACTATGAAATCATTTTCATTTCATTTTTACTTAATTTCAGCAATCCATACGTAAAATGTATGCAAGTTGTTAAAATTAGACCATGCTTTATAGGAATTAGCTTAAGAATGTCAAATTTCATATATTTGAGATGCCAATTTTCAGCCACAAAGTGGCTATATTTTGAAGAACAATAAAAAGGTTCTAGCCCTACCTAATCGGCTCTCTAAAAGCCTTTTAGAAATTTCTAATTTCATTCACCAATTTTCAGACTTACATTTGATTAATTGAGTCTCACGAACGCTTCAAAAATTCTAATCTTTGTATCCCTTAAAAAACAAGACGAAAAGTGTTTTAATAGTCCAAGAAATGAATGGATCTTCTAGAACAAGAATATGAAATTTTGTTTGATTTTAGGGAAAAATAAAGGTTCTTAGAACTCCATGGCATTAATGAGTACATGTGGCACATGATTTTTGCTAACTTGATGCTTAGTTCTTATGGAGTAAAACTGAATTTCATCATTTTCCAAGAGTCGAACACTCTTAAAATTAATATTTTAATTTTTATCCATTTAAATCAGAATAAAATCTGATTTTTATGACAATTTTGAGGAAAAAGGATGAGATCCACATTTCTTCTATATTTTAAAGTTTGATTTCATCCTCATTTGCCTAATTCTTAATTGTTTTAAGTTTCTCATCCATGACTCAAGCTTATGGACTACATCTCTAATTCATGTGCTTCACAATATAATAAGCACATTTAGAGAAAGTCCGACATTTTAATTAAAATCAATCTTCATGCATAGATTGTATGACGTGTGAGAGAGAGAAGAATGAATGTTTCATATAGTTTCCTTTCTTATTTCATGCGTTTACTTTCACTCAAAATCAATAGCACCACATGCACATTCTCAAAAAGTTAAGTAATTCAACTTTGAGTTGCATAAAGTGGCAAGTCATATTGCAACAAGAATTTGTAAACTTCACTCAACTTTCAAAGAAAACATAAACAATGCATTCATAATCTTGGCCAAAATATGTTTAGAAAATAACATTTTGGGCCTATGTCCCATCAAAAGAATGACCTCTACACAAGTTTCTAACATGAGTTGAGTTCATTTCAACTCATGAATCAAATTGAGTTCACAACAAAGAACTCAATTTCAAATCTTCAAAATTTCTAAAAATTGTGGATTTCAAATGACACCAAAACAAAGGTTAAATCAATTTAAAAACCCTACAATCTTCAAATCAAAGGAATCCATTTTCAAAACAAGTTAAAATCACTTATTCAAAAATAAACTTTGGGTTTTGAATCCGGCAAATCAGTTTGGTTTTTGAATCCAAAACCTCAATGCATAAACATATAGGACTTGCATCAATAACTCGTACGTGATCCAAATGGTCCTTAGTCCTTGGTCTAATTACCCCGTTAAAGGCAGCATGAATGGTTGGACCTCGTACCGACGGGCAGATCACCTTTGTCTTAAAAATTTTCCTCAAAACCCCAATTTTAAAAGAATTTTGCTGATTTGCATTTCGACCCCCTTTGAAAAAAGGGTGGGGTGCGAACAATCCTTACTAAGCTGTTGTTTTTTAGCATCGATAGTACTGATCAAATATGTATATACACATATGGCTTCTTTATGTGCACAATCAATCAATGATAACGGTGCTTATGTGACATTTCGATCATTGAGAATTGTATGTTCAATTTTGATCTTAGATAAATGACAACCCAATTGACATGTACATCCATACTAAGCTTATGTTTATGTTTGATTATCGATAGTACTACTCAAACATATATATACACATATGGTTTTCATTTGTGCACAATCGATCAATGATAATCGTGCTTATGTTACATTTCAATCATTGAAACTCATATGTTCAAATTAGACTATAGATAAATGACAACTGAATTGACGTGTATATCTGCACCAAACTGTTTTTTACATTTGAGCATTGATAGTATTTTTCAAACATATACACACACACAGACACACACACATATGGTTTTCTTATGTGCACAATCGATCAATGATAACGGTGCTTATGTGACATTTAGATCATTGAAAAATCATACATTCAAATTAGAGATAGATAAATGATAACCTAATTGATGTGTATATGCATACCAAGTTTATGTTCATGGTTGAGCATCGATAGTACTTCTCAAACATATATATACACATATGGTTTCCATATGTGCACGATCGACCAATGATAATGGTGCTTATGTCACATTTCCATCATTGAAAATCGTATGTTCAAATTAAGTCTTAGACAAATGACAACCTAATTGACGTGTATATCCATACCAAGCTTATGTTCATGTTTGAGCATCGACAGTACTGCTCAAACATATATATACACATATGGTTTCCATATGTGCTCAATCGATAAATGATAGTGGTGCTTATGTGACATTTCAATCATTGAAAATCATATGTTCAAATTAGATCTTAGTTAAATGACAACCTAATTGACGTGTAACTCCATACTAAGCTGTTGTTTACGTTTGAGCATCAATAGTACTGCTCAAACATGTATATACACATATGGTTTCCATATGTGTGCAATCGACCAGTGATAATGGTCCTTATGTCACATTTCGATCATTCAAAATCATATGTTCACATTAGATCTTAGATAAATGACAAACCAACTGACGTGTGTATCCATATGCACACATTCGATAATACTACTCATCCATATGATTGTCAGATTACATCTTCAAAAAATGAAAACCTATTTAACATAAGAGCATAAAATTACGCATTTGGCTATACCAGTTTGTTATCTGGGATTGAACAACATGTAATATGTACTATCGTCTATTGTTTCTGACACTCATTCAGCTGCATTTAATTAACACAGTTTATAAAGCACAACACACAACATCTGAGCAAGATTCCTACACACTATTGTGTGTTCATTAGCAGCACAAAACATGCAAACGTACCACTGCGACATGTACTGTCGCATGGAGGTGCATTAAATGTGGCCTAGTGTGAACAATTTGGACTACATTTATGAATATGGGAGAGGCAGCGAGTAATATCTCATTTTGGAAGGTGACGACAATGAAGAAGGAGAAACGTAATTTGTTCAGTGATGATATACATAGGATTGTTCATGAGCTCAGCCCAAAAAAATGGATTAACAATATCGTAAGTACTATCCCATTAACCTTACCATTTGGGAATATGGTATGTGGATCATTTATATAGTTTGTCTTCTCCTCACAAGTTTTGCAATATGCAATGGAGTTAATACAACGAAGATTTGCGAATGAAAAGCATTGCATTCTCAGTCCTACTGTCAAGGTAGTTTACTTTTTTTAAATAGATTTATAGCTGCATGACCCACAACATTCTTTATGTTCTTCTATCTTAATGTACAGAGTGCAATCTACCCGAAAGACCTTCAGTTGTGGTTTCATGCATGTCAAAAATATGCTTTCAAATCCTTTGTTGAACTCGTTTGAAGTGGTTCTGCTTCCAACCTTGTGAAAAGAGTGCCATTGTTGGGTATTATATGTTGTCGACATGCAGAACAAAGCCTGTTTATACAACAATTAAATGCAAATGCATGGACCAATACTGCATGATTTGTGGTTCATAAAAGAATTCTTAAAGAGTTAGTGTGGAATCAACATGATTTAGTAGCACTTCTTCCATAAGAAGGAAGCTTCCTACTAAAAAAACCACCATGATTGCGGTGTTTTCATCATCAAATACACAAAACTAATTTACAATGGCAATGAACCTGCTTTTTCACAGGATAGTATATCACATCTCAGAATACAACTATGTGACGACTTGGTTGAGCACGTTACATCACGGCCCACACTAAGAAGGCCAAACCAGACAAAGAAGAAGAAAACAGAAAAAAAATTATTATAATAAATGGCAGGATTGTTGTATGTGAGAAATTCATAAAATAATGCAATTGCATTATTAGTTTTACAATACATTCAAATAAAATCATGTTCATAAGAACATGATACCCACTCAGACAAATTTAACGAAACAATGACACTGTATGGGCATTTTTTATGATAGAAAGGTATCTACTAAAAGGCAATAAGCACTCGAATGAAACAAATTGTGATAACTCAACTACATGATTTGTTATACGATACACTCAACTAAAATCATGTTCATAAGGATGTTATACCCACTCAAAAAAAATTAAATAAGAAAACAACAAAATGCGGCAACAACATTGTATCAAGTGGTTTTATGATACAAGGCACTTACTAAGAGAATGTGATACCCACTCGAAAACATGTAATGTAACAATGACAATAGTAGTTACTTCTTTTACGATAAGAAGGCACCTACTAAAAGTGAGAAGCACTTCAACGAAACAAATTGCGATAATGCCAATTGTAAGATTCGTTATACAATACACTCAACTAAAATTGTGTTCATAAGGATGTCATACCCACTTACAAAAATTAAATGCGACAACGACACTATATGCAATGGTTTTATGATAGCAAGGCACTTACTAAGAGAATGTGATACCCACTCGAGAAAATGTAATGCAACGACACTGGTAGGCACTTCTTTTATGATAAAAAGGCACCTACTAAAAAGTGATTAGCATTTCGACAAAACAGATTGCAATAACACCAATTGCAGGATTTGTTATATGATACACTCAACTAAAATCGTGTTTATAAGGATGTGATACCCATTTAGAAAAATTAAATGCAACAACGACAAATTGCAACAACTACATTATATGAAGTGGTTTTGCGATGACAAGGCAGTTACTAAGAGAATGTGGTACCCACTCGAAAAAATATAATGCGACAACAACACTTGTAGGGACTTCTTTCGCAGTAAAAAGATGTCAACTACATGATATGAAATAATTACGACAGTGAAATAACAATGCATTTAAGAAAGAATGAATTAATATTAACTTGTTATCGATCACTCTTGTGAACAAAAGAATATTGTTTGTAATCAATAAATAAAATAGAATTCTAAAGAAAAATTATTCTCGATCATGCCGTGACAGGGCCTTCTTCAACTCAGAAATTTCTTGAGTCAAATCGGCAACATGATCAATCAGCGACTTTATTATTGTGACCAAGTTTTCTTCCACTGGGTGGTAAGGGCTCTCGACTATAGTCTCTGCATGATCTTGGCGTCTTTTGCTTCTTATCTTCTTGCTCATATGATCCTGGCTCTGTTTATTGTGGATCTCCCTCTGAGCAGCATCCTCTGAACTAGATGATGATGATATTGCTATTGCGGATGGCAGTTCAAGTTGGGATGGGACATCTAAACAGGTTTCATCTACCCGACAATGAACTGCATCCCAATACTGCTTGCAGTACACCAGTGAAAACCCCTTGTTGTCATAAATAATGACAACTTCACCACCACAATGCCAAATTATGAAGCTCTGTCTAAAACAAAAGTTGCAAGTCAGCTCCGGCCCCCAAAGCACTCTTGTTCATTAATCTTTTGTAGGGATGGGGTGGCTGCAGAATCGATTGGCCAAGACCACACTGCAAGAGGACTCGGCTTTCATGCCCCATTGCTACTTCATACATGCAGAACAGCCACAGGTCTCTGCATGACAGATAAACAGTTTTCTTGATAATCTAATCATTGGTGTCATCCCAATTGTATGGTCTAAACAGCACCTACACATAAAAATGGAATAATCATCAATACACAAGTATTCCACTATGAGTATGAAACACTATTTGCTATGCATAATGGAGCCATCTGCGAATTCGATATGATCAACCTGGATGACTCTGCATCATTGTAATCTATGGGACTGATACCTCTCCATTGTGCATGTAATGGAATGAGCATTTGAAAATAGATGCTTGACAGTGGGTCTAATAGAAGGTATGTGCTCCCACATCCAGAACTATCGACAAAACACATATATGGACATTACAAGATGATAGATAATCATCTGAAACAATCAATTTGCAGCATGAAGATACTATCCATACCTACAGCAACAGCAAACATCCTCCAATAGATGCAACTTCAGAATTAAATCGTCTCAGCTGGCTATACAAATGCGCTAGCATAGGTGCTCCCCATGCGAAGTGGTGAATGCCATCCATATCTTTCCAAATTTGGATGCTTACTCTTGAGCCTAAATTGTCACTAAATAGACACATGCCAAATAAATATATAAAAAAGGACCTCAATGCTTGTTCTGCTTCTTGTGAAGGTGCATTATGCTTTTCATGCTGCCATTTATTCTGTAGATCTAAAACAATTAATGACGTCGACTTTTCCCCAACAATGCCACAACCTTTTTAAACTCCAAATCTGTCAACCCTAGAAGGTCGATGCTCTTCCTTTTCAAGTTGTACCTAGACATTCTGACCACAAGTTTTATGTGACATCTCAGATCAAACAGCCTAGCAACATCTTCTAGGGTGATCATCATCTCGATTCTGTCAAACATAAATGTGTTTTTCAGAGAAGCACACTTCTGTACCATGGCTTACAGGGGCCCCTAGTGGAGTTCAATTGCACCATGGGAAAGCAGCCCTGGGAATTGTATTCTTGTCCATCTCTACTTTTGGAAGTCTGATAGAACTTTATACCCCAATCAATGACTGAATGCCATTGGCAGTGGCCACATTTTCAGCAACAGAAATATTAATGTCAAAGACATTATCCAACACAAAAAATTTAATTACAAATACTTGATGAATAAACAACATAGATTACTTGAATCGACGTAACACAATCATCTCCTTTTCTTCCTAACTATCTCCACTACCTCTACATTCAAATCAAGTTTCCTCCCTTGCCTAGAACCTATAGTTTTTAGTGCAGGTACAGTCTACACATCTAAAACTAATCCCTCTACCTCTGCATTCTCTGCTTTCGAGAGTCGCTCCCATTCCACCACCTCCTCTCGGTGAAATCAAATCTCCCCTCCTTTTTCCATCTCGACGGCTTGTCCCTTTGTTTCTGCCAGCTCCTCCGGCTCAAGCCCCTTTTCCCTTGCATTGTCAGTCTTCCAGGCCTGTACACTCCTTTCCCCCACTGCCTCCTCCTCAAAGTTTCTTCTCTCCTGCATTGTTTGACTCTACGGCTTGCCAATTCATCTCTGGGACATCTTCCTTCCTTTCTGCAACTTCTTCCTCCTCAAGCCCCTTTTCCCTACATTGTCCATCTCGTTGGCCTAAACCCTCACTTCTGCCACCTTCTCCTCCTCAAGTTCTCCTTCCCTACATTGTTCGACTTTGTGGCATCTCCTTTGCTTCCGCCATTTGGACCTCCTCTTTTTCTTTCATGCCTTCTCATTCTGCACCTCGCGTAGCATATGTTCTACTATACTGGTGACTTCATCCTCTTGCTGTTCTGTGAAAACATCAGACTCACCTATCGTTCTATCTTTTTCCAATTTCTTTAAGTTTGGTCCAACGTATAGTTCGACTTCACCCCATTTGACATCGAACATGGAACATTCGGTGTCATATTCTTCAGAAACGATTGAAGTAGTCATTGTTGATCTACAACAAGAAAAAAAAACAGACTATAAGCACACCCTATGAACGAGAAGTCCCTCTAGTAGGACCCGGTAGAACCGCTTTGATGAAGACGATAACCACTGCCTGAATGTGATAACTCCCTCCACGGCAAACGTTTGAAACGTTATGGAGAAGCCTCGACCGATAAACTTCCTTTAACTTTTTCACGTATGGGCTTCTTGCATCATTCCCACCATCTACCTCAGGGCACGCACCTTTCGAAAAAGCTGTTTTGATGCACCAAATGGTATTTTTTGAGAACAGCATATTTATGCACGGCTACACTATCATTCCAGCTGTCAAACAAGGGGCGAATTAGTGTCCATTGAGTGCACAAGCTGATTCGCCTTCAACCAACCATGGCACTGAATTGGTTTCCGAGTTAATGTTTGAGACAAGTGGCTGATGAGATAAAAAATGTTTTATGCAATAATGTTTATGAGATAATAAAATATTTATGAGATAATGAGATAATACTATAGGAGGGACCAAAAGCAAAAACACTTTCTTAATGCTTAAAGGGGTATATTATGAGATAATGAGATGACGTTATAAGAAGGACAAAATCATAAACACTTTTTTACTACTTGATGTCGTATATTACGAGATAATGAGATAACACTATGAGAGGAACAAGAAAACGAACACATTTGTTTACTACTTAAAGAGGTATATTGGTCATAACGATATGCATATATGGACTGACAAATATTACCTTTATTGAATCTTCTTTTTGCTATTTTTGTTTTAATCCCTACACAAAGCTCCATTTGTGTTAATTATGGGCATTTTTGTCACACTTAAAATGACACACAAAATTGCATACACAGAAGAGGCATATATAACCAGCTTTGATCAGGCAGGTATGGTTTCTGCTGTGGTTCACCAAGTCCAGATGCCTTAAAAAATATACTCATTTGTTTCCGTCTGGATCAATAAAAGCAAGGTATGTGGCCAATTCCATGTTGGGACTTTCTAAATCTGCTCCGACAATATTCTGGCATTGAACCAAATTAAATTTATAAGTTCTAACTCAACAATCGCTAAGATTCCATCTCTATAAACTTGCTTTTGTTTTGCATGTGCAAGAAAAGAAGTAGAACTCAAGAAGAAAAGCGAAGGAAAGAGACAAGTGTTGGGCAATGAATAGATTCCCACAGGAACAATTTTATGCGAGTCAACTTCAATATACCAATATAAATTTGATATGCCATGAACCAACAAGATGATTGCAAAGGCTTTGATTGTCGCCTACATTTATAAATGTGAAGAGGAATGCAAGAAGTTGCGTTTCAATTCATCAAATTCTTCAACTTCTACCTGCAGATGAACACCAGAATGGTTAATGAATTATATATGTTGTCTTATTACAACTTTTAATATTCTCCATGCAAAGGGCATGGGTCACATGAGTCGTTAATCAATTGAAAACAGACAGATTGAACAGATGAATAAAGGAGTAGGAAAAAAAGAGAAAGGTTGTGTTGATAAATAACTTGGAAGCTAGAAAAATGAAGAAGCTGTATAGAGATTTTGCAGTTATTCGTAAGTTCTCTGGGTTAGCTTAAGGTTGTTACATAGAGATGTCAATAGATCAGATTCAAATCGAATATACTCTTAACTATATCTGTCTTTTTGGATATTCACATATTCCAATTAGAATACGAACAAAGAAAAGTCATATCTGAATCTGGATCAAAATCTAAAATCCAATTTCACAATCCATATCTGTTCTGAATCTGATTTTTAAATTTATATCCAAATCCGAACATGAATTTTGAGCCGAATTTGGCAGATTTTCAAATATAAGAACATTATAGATAGGATATCTGATCCGAACTCGTATCTGATCAAATATTTATATATATCCGAATGCAATTAGATGTCATTCTCAAAGTTCAAATCTAACCTGATTTCTTAATCGGATATTTTTTTTTTCATATCCACTTTTTTGTAAAGGTTCAGCGATCAGCAGTCGATCATGGTGGCCTGCGATTGTTTGTGGTCGCAGGTGGTCTCAGCATGGATAGCGAGGCCTGAATCTACCATCGAGAGGGACGAAATCGATGCCGGATGGAATTGAAGATTCTCCAAGGGAGGGGAATGGGTGTTTGGAAAAGCAGCAGTCGGGTGAGATACGAGAGAGAGAGAGAGAGGGCAAGGTGTTACGGGTTCCCCTCACGTGTGAGTTGAGAATTGTTCTTATGTCCCTGAATGTAACTTGTATATTACAGTCATGGTTCTATATATATATATATATATGTGTTGCAGTGGCATAACAAAAAAAATTGGCTGGAAAAGCACTTATTTAGAAATACTCATATCTGGAGGAGAACCTATATGTATATAAAAATAATATTTAATGATACCTATATAAAATTCAAGAAATTTCAAAGGGCTGGTGTAGGCAGTTGCCCACACCAGACTACATGTGGCTTTGCCTTTAATATATACATATATATATATATATATATATATATATATATATATATATATATATATATATATGCTCCTACTCTATATTGTGATGACATGTGGGTGTTCGAGGTCTCTATCAGGCCCCTTTTCATTCTCATGTTGAGTTAGACTACCATGTCATTTTCTATGGAAAAGGTGGCAGTAGAGCAGCTTAAAACTGACTTAGTACCTTCTACACAACAACTATCGATACTTTGTCAGGAAGTTCTTTTGATTCTTTTCGAAGCAAAGTGGGACTCACCATAACCCCGCCTACCAAGAGATGCAATCTAGCAGGTTCAACAGGTTGCAAAAGAAGTCAGTGTTGAAAAGATGTATGGAGATCCAATCTAGCTGGCTCAAGAAATTGCAAGGAAAGTTGGCGGGTGAAAAGATATCAAAATGTCCAATCGAGCTAGCTCAACATATTGCAAAAGAAATCAAGTGGAGAAAAGATATCTAGTGATCCAATCCAGTTGGCTCAATAGTTTGCACTGCTGATTAGCTAAGAAACCTGCAATAATTAAAGGTGATATATGCACTCAGTATGGGAAAGAGCACCAGGGGTGGATCTAGAAATTTTTCATTGGAGAAGTCAAACTATAACTTTAAAATTTTAACAAGAACCAAAATATAATTTTTTAAATTTTTATATAAGTTAAACTAAAATTTTTAAAACTTACACATAAAACTTTGATTTTTAAAAATGAGATGCAGGGTCATGACCCCTTTGCCTCTACCTCTGCTTGGAGATAAAGTTGACATTGACAAATTTGGTGAAAATCTTGACGGCTCATGTTAGCAAATTTGTTAATAGCTATAATGGAAATATTATAACATTACCTAAAATAAAGAGAAATTGAGTGGTGGACTCCATTATATAACAATGAAGCTTTCCGCCTTTGTTTGGTATGGTAGGCGATTTAATCCATAGAACAACTTTAAGGGGGGCATTGGATGCCACTTCAAAATGCAAAACCAGGTTTTGCCTCCAAAACCACTTTTTGGTAATTTTTGGATGACAAGAAAATGTTGTTTTATGAAAACTCAGTGTTTTCACATGATGATGAAAAACCTGTACCCCTCTAGGTTTTTCATCAAAAACTTGGTTCTAAATAGTGAAAACCTGGTTTTTACCTCATCATCCAAACTTGCAAACTAGGTTTTCAAAAACCTCATTAAAAATCCAAGTTTTCAAAAAACCTGGTTTTGTGAAAACCAAGTTTTAGAAGGTGGCATCCGAACGCCTCCTAATTTGTCATCTGAGCCTTTATTTTTCATCCTCTACATTTTGACGAGATTCATCCTTTAAAGTCGATCAAGATTTGCCCTCCTCATTACCTTTGTCTTAAAGAGTTAGGATCGATCTTGAAAAAACGCACAAAGTGGTCAAATGTTTCGAGATTTTGATCATGATTGTCCTCTAGTCATTAGGTACTTAGTGCATCAAGGACACGAGCTTTTACCAGTAGTTGTGGTATTTTTTCAATTTTTGAATTTTTTTTTTCTTGTTCAGTTCACTTTTTTTCCTAATAACTTGATCCTTAATTAATGGGCTCAGATCACCTTGGATCTTAAATCCAAAGTAAACAAATGGCTCCTAAATGAATTAGACATTCATCGTCTTTTGACTGAGTTGACATGGCTAACCATGATTTTTGTCGTGCTTGGTTCTGCAACTGCACTTGCACCTACACGGCCTGGAGTCATCTTGGCTTGCACCCAGTGATTGTTTTGGTAGGTCCATATGTCTTACAATGTTAGAGTCAGACAATTCTTAAGAGTTGGTAGTGGTCTTTGCAGACTTCTAAATTTTCTTTGGATGAGAATGGTACATGGTAGTTTCACTTGAGATCTTTTAGTTATGGATACCATTTCTAGGAATTGTATCATGTTAGTTGAAATCCTCTTCCATACTAACGATAAATTGGAGCTGGTTAAATGCTATTAAAGAAAATTGTGATTTGCCATTCTTAACGGAGCACCTTACATGAGCTTGCTGGTGCATGCATGGATCAAGGTGGGGTGCCTCTACTATGGGGCGTTCCTCTGTTCCGTTGTGACCCATCAGACAGTGAACGACCTCAAAAAGCCAGCACTTCCATTGATCCCTCTCGGTGAACCAACATAGACGAAACAAAAGCATCATAAAATATATAGAATGCCCTCTCAGTATATAAAATAAATAAATTTTCTCTCTAATAATTTCAGATGCCCTTCTCTCTCTCTCTCTCCCCACTCTATATGTAGCAAAGCCTGAAATTTTCGAGAATTTAACTGATTTGTTGATGCGAAATCTTTAGTTACGTGAAGAGAGAGTCAATAGGAATTCAATGAGGGAAGAGAAATTTTAGAAGAAATCAAACGGCCTGTAATAATCCATTTCGTAAGCATATCCTCCCCACTTACCCACTAGCTCCCCAAATCCCCTTGCCTATCTATCTATTTCATTTTTAATGGCACATCTGCCCCCATTTGTGCAAGGCTATACTGTCCCCCCCCTTATGGCAACAAGCGCAATGCCACCACTTCTCATCACCGGCAAACCGTTACCCTCCCCAACCCTACTGTAAGACCCACATCCTGGCCACAGGCCAGGGAAGGCTAGAAGAAGTTGGCCAAAGGAAGGTCACGAAGAAAGGCACTTACCTGATCCCGAATGTGCATGCAGCATGTCCCTGGACGGCAAAAGCAGACAGACAGTCGGCAGCAGTAGGCTGGAGGTCGGCAGACGCAGGCCAAGAAGCAGCAACAGCTAGGAGATCCAGAACTTATGGTAGACCAAGGGTTTTTGGGTGCACTCCTGCTCACGCAAAGAGGTCACCCATGACTCCTTTATAGGGAACCTGTTAGGTACTGTTAGACCCACTCCCGCTAGGACTAGAATTTCCTAACCAAGAGCGACCTACCTTCCCAGGTCTCTTGAGTGCTACTCAAAAACCGAAAATTCCTAAGACAATTAATTACAACACTTCTACCCGGCCGGACAGACCCCGGCGCAAAAACCCTTAGGACAGGAGACTCAGGTGCGGAATACCCTTATTCCCAAATCCTAACTACGGGCAGACCTAAGACAAACACTACAAGGGTTGACGCGGCTTTTACAATCGTAAGCGATACAAGAATTCACTCGTTTCACTCAACAAACCACTCAACCAAACACACAAGACGAACGAGCAAACCACGCCCAACAATAAGCAAATGGGTACGGTCGGCTCCTTGTGGTCGTGTCTCGGGCAGCTGGCCCTTGAGGTACCACGGCAGGGAGCTAGGCCGAAGCCTTGGGCTAAAACAATAACTAAAACAAACTAAATGGAATCCTAAAACCGAAAGCAAAACACCCTCCCCGGAATCTACAAGTGGGCTAAGGTGTTACCGGCCAAGGGCTAGCCTTGGCTGAGCCGGAACAACCGCGGGGTGAAGACCAAACCCCGGGCAATGCAGCAACGGGCCGGCGAGAAGCGCGCGGCCTGGACAGCCTCCTGCTGTCGGACGAGTAGACAGACGTTGGCTGGAACAGTAGCCTGCTGCCGAGCAAAGACGGACACGCGAGGAACAGAGACAGCCACCTGCTGCCGAGAATCACCTCCGGACGCGCGGCCGTGAAGGACACGGGCTAGCTGTCGGATGCGGCCTGCTGACGAGTGGCCGAGAGGACAGCAAACTGCGGTCGGGCACAGACTGACGGACGAGACCTGACTGTCGAGTGCAGACCTACGGTAGCAGCGGCAAAAACAAAGGCGAGTCGCTGTCGCCTTGGACGCCGAAAGAGCAGCGACTGGATGTCGCCGAGGCGCTGGCGCGTTGCCGCTTGCAAACTGAAGACAGGTCGGCGGGGGAAGGTCGACTGGGCAGCCACCTGCTGCCTGGAGCCGAGAGGAGAGGGCGACCGACTGTCGCCGCTAGGCTGGACAGAAGCCGCGGACAAGACGAGGGGGGCGAAAGCCGAGTTCGGCAGTGCCTACCTGCCTATTCTCCGAATGGCTCAGCCACGGACGCCGGCAGGAAACCCGACGACGGAGAGTGCAGCCGAGGTGCTGGCCGAGGACTGCTAGCAGTGCGCTAGCGTCGCCGACTGAACCTAGTCCCTAGCTACGGCTGGGCTGGGCTTGGACTGGCGGGGCTCTACAGGTAGGACAGTCAAGATAAGAGGGCTCGGGCTGGGGTAGGCCGAGAGTCAACAGGGCTTAGGTTCGATAGGGAGGTTAACCTAGCTAAAGGGTAGGTTAGGCCGAGAGCTAGAACTAGAGAGAGTGAGGTTAAGGGTAAGCTCGGTCGAGGGACTTAGGCACTTGGGTGAGCTGGGGTAGATCGAGGCTGGGCTCGGTTGGGGGTAAGTGAGCTGGGTCACTCGAGCTAGACTCGAGTCAACTAGGTTAGTCCTAGCTGGGCTCGGGTTGACCGAGTTCCTAGGGCTGAGGATGAGTTAGGTCAAAGGAGCTCAAGTCAACTAAGAAGAAATCGACTAGGTGAGCTGGGTTCGGTCAAAGTCAAACTAGGTTGGGTTTGACTAATGCACCTAGGTAGGGTTGGGGGCTAAGTCAAGTTGACTTAGAATTAGGCTCGAGCTAAGAGGACTCCCTAGAACTAAAAGACTAAGTACTCGAGTGGGTCCCTCGATCAAGGAGATGATGACACGTCAAAAGATGGAGGGTCACGGAAGAGAACGGTTGAAGATAGTGGGGAGCTTGGCTGGGGTGTTCTCGTGACTAAAGGAGATGAGGACACGTGTAAGATCTACGGTGGAGAAGGGACTGGGAGTGGGAATGGATCTGGACGTGATTGAGGCCAGGTGCGAGTCCAAGGGGACTTGCGCTACAAACGAGGAAAAGTGGGGCGCGAGAGAGGGGAGTGGCGCACAAAATGGGGGATGTGAAGGATGAGGTGGCGAGCTGTGAGGAGCTGGGTCGTGGGCAGGGAGATGCTGCCACGTGGCCAGATGAAAGGCTGTGGTTCCTTGCGAGTGGGGCTGAAGACTTGGACAACCCAAGTGGAGGACGAGGTGGCGTCTAGTGCTCCTAAAGCTAAGGAACGTGTAGGATAACTGGTTTTCGGGTAAGGGACACGATGGGCCAGGTGGGACACGAGCTGGGGAGGATGACTGGATGGCTGACACGTGTACAGAAGGATGGTGAGGATTGAACTTACCTGGTCCGAGTTGACTTCACGTAGGCTCGCACCGAGTGAGGAAGACCGGCCTGGTTTGAGTGATCTCACGCCAATGACCAGTACGCCCCTTCAAGCTTCTTGAAAACTTCAACTCGCCAAGGGCAGGGTGGTCCTATGCCACCGGAATCTTGAGAACACGCCGGAAGTTGCAGGATACACCGGAAGACAGCAGAATTCCGGCGAGGAAGCGATCTAACTATCCAGCCGTGCGTTTTCACCCGAACGTGGGTATATTGGAGCGCTTGATTGGGCGATTCCAATGAACTCGTACAGATGATATTTCTCCGGTTAAATCTTCATTTACAGGGAGTTTTAACCTGCTGGACCAGAGAACAAGAAGTAGGACAGAACCCGAATTTCCCTTCAAGAAAGTCCGGTCGCATCCACTCTCTCGTTCTTCTCTTGGTGGCTACGTTAACTCGAAGATTCACGGCATTTCTTCACGAAGATCCTTGGATAATCTAAGACAGATTTTAATGCTCGACACAGACCTTCCTCACGGGTTGACCGCGAAGAAGACCTCGTGTATTAGCGTATTCTGTCCTAGATTAATCGCCAATCAACAAGAAGAAAACCGAGAATCGAAGGAAAACAATTTAGCCGTCGTTGCTGAATTCTAATCCGAATTCAGCCTTCCCTTTAGCAAAATCAGACTCTCAACTTCACCGGGGTTGTGAAGAAGGCACCAACCTTGCTGGAATTGCAGTTCAAGAGGGGAATCAGCCGTGGACGAGGGAGGGATTGCCGCCGGTAGGGAGGAATCCGCCGCAAGCCGTCGTGCTTTGAGTTCACCACCGGAATATCTCCGATGCCCGAAGCTTTGCTGGAATTAGGAAGCGTCACAGGCCAAGGGGACGCGAGGGGATGAGAGGCACCGCAGATTTCACCATGTGAAACTCGATGGCTGACGAAGAAGATGAAGAACTCGCCTCTAGACCGAGGGAGAGAGAGACAACCTCACGAGGAGGAGAGAGATTGCAAACCTTGCAAATGCTTTCTTAGTTCAATATTCGATACAAACTCTAAGATCCAAAACAATATATACATGTCCTAATTGAACGAGTCTACAATCCAGATCTCGTTCTCTACCCACAATCCAAATCCAAATTGCCAAGCACAACCCGCTTGGCTAGGTCCTTATTTCAAAACCGAATGGACGCAAACCTATTTACTTAACTAAAAACACTTAAACTAGACTCGGGCCTAATGCCCAACGCTTAAAATAAAAGGTTAAGCCCCTGAGCCTTGTGAGCCCAGGGTGGGGACCTCGTGAGGGGACCCGCCCTCACTTCGGTTGACTAGACCAAGAGCTCGGTCAGGTTTGACCGAGCCATTTGCCTAAGACCTTGGTCTTTGGCTAGCCTCAAGGGACGTAGGACCGGACTCACTTGGTTAAGACTCGACTAGCTCAGTGAGACCTATACTAGAATCACAAACACCCTGAGACGTACCCAGTTCAAGCACCGTATCTGGCTCAGCTGCTCCTCCCGCTCCTCCCACTGCAACTGACGTTGGTGCCGAATCCTTCTCCTTGGGACCTACCTGCGTGAGCTGAAGAGAACGCGCCCAAATCTCTGACGCCTTCCTCTTACGCCGACTGGGTTCGGCCTGCTCTGCCTCTATCTGCACGGGACCTGGAAATTGGTCTGTAACAGATTCCCCCTCCCTACCTTGCGCTTGTCCTCGAGCGCTAGAAGAGGGGAAACGGTGAATGATCGTCCCGAATTCCTCCCAAGAAGTACCCCTGTCGGGTCCCTCCCATTCTACGAGCACCTCGTGCCTGGTTCTCCCTTGCCGCTGTACATACCGATGTTTGAGAATACGGTAGGGAGTTGGCAAACTATCCGGGACTTGCTCGATCAAAGTAGGTACATCACCTAGGTGAGGCTTAAGCCTGGTGACATGAAAAACTGGATGTACCAATGCTGTTCTTGGAAGGCCAAGTCTGTACGCAGCCTTCCCTACCTTCTGAATCACCGGATAGGGTCCATAATATCGAGGCAGCAGCTTCGAATAGGGCTGACCCATCAAGGACTTTTGCTTAAGAGGCAACCTCTTAAGCCACACATAGTCTCCCACCTGAAACTCTCGGTCCTTCCTTCCCTTATCGTACACTTGCTTCATACGATTTTGCGCCTTGACGATGTTTTCTTTGAGAGATTCTAAGACCTCTTCCCTGGTGCGCAACTCACAATCTACTGCATCATCTTCTGCAGTACCTCCTTCATACCTTGGTATAGATGGGGGTGGAAATCCATACACACCCTCGTAAGGGGTGATGCCAGTAGACGAGTGAAGACTCGTGTTGTACGACCATTCTGCCCAAGGCAGATACTTAACCCATGTTGATGGTCGTTCACCTGCGAAGCAACGGAGATAAGTCTCCAAGGACCGGTTGACAATTTCACTTTGCCCATCTGTTTGTGGGTGGTGGGCAGTACTAAAGTTTAACGTCGTACCCATATTCTTCATGTACTCCTGCCAGAATGCACTCAGAAAGATAGAGTCTCTGTCACAGACGACGGACTGTGGCATTCCATGCAGTTTCCCAATGTACTCTTGGTAGACGTTGGCCACAAGTGGCCCTTGATACAACCTCGGCAAGGGGGCGAAGTGACTATACTTCGTGAGCCGATCCACGACAACTAAGACTGCCTCTTTCCCTTCTGATCGAGGCATGGCGTCGATGAAGTCCATCGTGACATCAGTCCACGGCTTGGTTGGTATAGGCAGAGGGTTCAGATGACCAGGAGGCTTGATGGCCTCGTACTTTTCCCTCTGGCAGACTACACACTTCTTGACGTAGTTTTGCACTTCTACCTTTATTCCTCGCCACCAAAATTGGGCCTTTATTCGCGCAAGGGTCTTAGCGACCCCTTCATGTCCCGCTGCAGGGGTGTCATGAAAATGCTGCAGGAGTTCCTGCCTAAGCCCAGAGTTAGGAGGGACTACAGCCTTGTCCTTCCTATACAGAAGATTTCCTTTGACTGAATACAAAGGAATGGATCCGGGGTTCTGTTGAACCGAAGTCTTGATTAGCCTTAATGACTGGTCGTCATGTTGATCCTGGGCTAATCTCATCCAAATGTCCGTCTCCACCACAGACAAAGTCATCAACTGTTCAGTGAGGCGGGAAAGAGAATCCGCCGCCTTGTTCTCAGGACCCTTCTTGTACTCGATTTCAAAGTCATACCCCAAGAGCTTCGCTAGCCATCTCTGTTGAGTGGGGGTAGACACACGTTGTTTCAACATGTACTTCAGGCTGTTTTGATCGGTCCTGACGATAAACTTGCGTCCAATCAAGTATGGACGCCACTTTTCCACCGCGATTACGATTGCAAGCAACTCCTTCTCATATGTTGAGAGGGGCTTGGCCCGGCTAGTCAAGGCCTTGGACATATACGCGATGGGATGACCATCTTGTCCTAGTACTGCTCCGACGCCGACTTCACACGCATCTGTTTCAATAGTGAAAGTCTTTGAGAAATCGGGGAGAGTTAGTAGTGGGGCGGTCATTAGAGCTGCTTTCAGCTTGTCAAAAGCAACTCTCGACTTCTCAGTCCAAGAGAAGGCTCCTTTCTTCAGCATCTGGGTGAGGGGCTGGGCAATAATGCCATATCCCTGGATGAATCTCCTGTAGTACCCAGTTAATCCGAGGAATCCTCTTAGACCTTTGAGGTCCTTGGGCAGAGGCCATTTCTCCATGGCGTGCAACTTTTCGGGGTCTGCCCGAACCCCTTCTCGGGACACGATGTGTCCGAGATATCCAATGGAAGATTGTCCAAAACTGCATTTGGACATCTTCGCAAAGAGTTGGTGCTCCTGAAGAATACCTAGAGTTATTTCCAGGTGCCTCTTGTGTTGCTCCTCGTCCTTACTATAGATGAGTATGTCATCGAAAAATACGAGGATGAAGTCTTTGAGATGGGCTCTAAACACATCATTCATACACCGCTGGAATGTAGCCGGTGCATTTGTCAGTCCAAAAGGCATTACGAGAAATTCATAATGCCCGTCATGTGTTCTAAACGCTGTCTTCAAGACGTCTTCATCGAACATTCTGATCTGATGATAGCCGGCTCTGAGATCAATCTTGGAAAATACTGTGGCGCCGGCCAATTCGTCTAACAACTCATCAATAACTGGTATGGGGTGCCGATCCTTAACGGTCACCTCATTCAGCGCCCTGTAATCAATACAGAATCGCCAAGTGTTGTCCTTCTTCTTCACTAAGAGAACTGGTGAAGAAAAAGGGCTGCAACTAGGCCTAATGATTCCGCTTTCCAACATTTCTTTCACAAGGCGCTCGATCTCCGCCTTCTGGCTGTGCCCATACCTATATGGCCTGACGTTGACAGGCTCCGCACCATGTGCGAGGACGATGCAATGATCATATGCCCGTTTAGGCGGTAAGCCTTTGGGCTCATCAAAAATGGCTGGAAATTGGTCTAGGACCAATTGAATGCTTGGTGGAATTGGTTCTTCCACCATATCTTCAGGTACCGGTACATCCGTAGCCAATGTGAGTACCCAACAAGCGGGTTGCTCCTGCTGGATGGACCGCAATGCTGCCTTGGGACGCGTGGAGCTGGCGAGTCCCTGAAGAGTGATCGATTCCCCTTCTCCGTCTGGGATGAACGTCATGGCAAAGTTCTTCACATCCCAACGAATATCCTTCCAAGTTAGGAACCAAGGCATTCCTAAAATCAAGTCGACTCCGTCTAATGGAATGACTAGGCAATCCACTTTGAAGTTCTTCTTCTTGATGTTGACATCGATGCCCTTTCCTTCATGAATGCACTTGAGTCTATGACCCCCTCCCACGATTATAGTCTGTGGGCTGCTCTCATTGAGAGTGACCTTGCACTTCTCAGCGGCTTCTTCGGTTAAGAAGTTGTTGGTTGCACCGCTATCGAGCAGAATCAAAACTTTCTGGCCATTGATGCGGCCAAAAACTCTCATGGCGTTAGCCTTATGGGGATCCTGGATGGAATGTAAAGATTCAACCTCTTCAGATTTGTCTTCTCTGTTCGAGGTTTCTCCTTTCTGTGGTTCCTCAGACTCAATTTTCTTTCCTTTTCTCTTCACTTGGATTTCCTCATCAGACGAGGAACTGGAACTAGAGCTAGAGGAGGAATCGCTTTCTGAACTGGAGCTTGTCTCCGGTTCATCAACCACCACGATGTTGAATAGTGCCTTGCACTGGTGGTTCTTCTCCCACTTACCCTCACATCTAAAGCATAGGCCCTTCTTCCTATACTCCTCTATTTGTTTTGGGGTCAGGTAACGTGTTGGGAGGTCACGGCCCGGTCTTGGGTTGGGCCTATAATCGTTCCCACGGTTGTAGGGAACCAATTCCTTCCCTTGGGGACGGAATTCTCTACTTTGATTCCGAGAAGTAGAGGAGAATGAGGGTTTCTTCCTCAACTTGTCCGACTTACGAGCCTTTCTTTCTCGTTTCTCTCTTTTTTCTTCTTTTCTCTCTTCAATTCTCTCCTCATACAGCCTGGCCATTGCGAAACATTCTTCTAAACTACCGAAGCGATGGATTTTCATCTCTCTTTTTATATCGCTTCGTAGTCCACCCTTGAACGACCCTATGAGGGCCTTCTCTGGCCATTGCACCATGCTGGCCAACCTCTCGAATTGCCTTTGGTAGACAGGCACGGATGTGGTCTGGGTCAAGTTCTTGAGATCCTCGTCATAATCTATGAACGTGGAGTCTCCAAACTGCAACTGCAGACTCGCTTTGTATTTTTCCCATGTTGGGTCGGCCGTCTTATGTTCAAACCAGAGGTAGTGGGTTGTTGCTTCGCCGGTCATGTTGGCCGTGGCGATTTCAATCCATTCTTCTTGTGGTACATGGTGACACAAGAAGAAACGTTCGGCCATGAATAGCCATTCTCGAAGATGTTCCCCATTGAACTTAGGGAAATCATATTTGACGGAAGGTGTCCGTCTTTCTTCAAAACGTGCAGGCTCTCTTCGAGTTCTCCTGGGACGAAGTGGTGTTTCGTCCTCTCCTTCGGAAAGCTCAAAAATTGGGTTCCGAATGGGCTGGCTAGTTCGTGGACCTTGAGGAGGTCTGTAGTATTCACTTGTAGGCTCGTTTAGATACCTGTCTGGAGGTGGTCCCATGACTCTACCTCCTTCCATGCTCGTCCCAACATGTGAAATGTTGTTGGGATTAACCTCAGTGTCGGTTTGGTAGCCAGGTATAACTAGCAAATCTTTTCCTTTCTGTTGATTCGGACCCTGAGTGGTCCTCTGCTCTACAACGACTTGGGCCTGGTTGTTGGCCAACTGTCTGAACATGGAGCGGATTTCATCCATTTCTTTCTGATGTTCCGTATTTTGACGTTCCATGTCCTTCTTCCTAAAGTTTTCAACTTTGGCCATTTCGCTATGCATTTGTAGCAATTCCTTCTCTATGCTTAGAATTCTACCTAAGGCATAGTCCGGAACTTGTCCCCTTTGGGTTGGAGGGGCTTCTCCCGCTTGCTCCTGAGGAATGTCCTCAAGAACAGGCTCATCGGAGCTCACGTTCTTCTTGGATTTACCCATTGAATTCGTGAGTTAGGCACCAAGTGAAAACACGCACAAACCAAGGAATTTGGCTATTTGGAGCCAACGACAAAGAAAAATTCCTAAACTAATGCACACGGAAATCACACTGCCGAAACTAATCTTCAAACACTCTCCGCCTGGACTGATCTGCTGAAGCCGAATCTTCTTGGATCGAGTGCTTGAACTTCTATAACAGCCTCAAGACGGCTCTGATACCAATTGTTAGACCCACTCCCGCTAGGACTAGAATTTCCTAACCAAGAGCGACCTACCTTCCCAGGTCTCTTGAGTGCTACTCAAAAACCGAAAATTTCTAAGACAATTAATTACAACACTTCTACCCGGCCGGACAGACCCCGGCGCAAAAACCCTTAGGACAGGAGACTCAGGTGCGGAATACCCTTATTCCCAAATCCTAACTACGGGCAGACCTAAGACAAACACTACAAGGGTTGACGCGGCTTTTACAATCGTAAGCGATACAAGAATTCACTCGTCTCACTCAACAAACCACTCAACCAAACACACAAGACGAACGAGCAAACCACGCCCAACAATAAGCAAATGGGTACGGTCGGCTCCTTGTGGTCGTGTCTCGGGCAGCTGGCCCTTGAGGTACCACGGCAGGGAGCTAGGCCGAAGCCTTGGGCTAAAACAATAACTAAAACAAACTAAATGGAATCCTAAAACCGAAAGCAAAACACCCTCCCCGGAATCTACAAGTGGGCTAAGGTGTTACCGGCCAAGGGCTAGCCTTGGCTGAGCCGGAACAACCGCGGGGTGAAGACCAAACCCCGGGCAATGCAGCAATGGGCCGGCGAGAAGCGCGCGGCCTGGACAGCCTCCTGCTGTCGGACGAGTAGACAGACGTTGGCTGGAACAGTAGCCTGCTGCCGAGCAAAGACGGACACGCGAGGAACAGAGACAGCCACCTGCTGTCGAGAATCACCTCCGGACGCGCGGCCGTGAAGGACACGGGCTAGCTGTCGGATGCGGCCTGCTGACGAGTGGCCGAGAGGACAGCAAACTGCGGTCGGGCACAGACTGACGGACGAGACCTGACTGTCGAGTGCAGACCTACGGTAGCAGCGGCAAAAACAAAGGCGAGTCGCTGTCGCCTTGGACGCCGGAAGAGCAGCGACTGGATGTCGCCGAGGCGCTGGCGCGTTGCCGCTTGCAAACTGAAGACAGGTCGGCGGGGGAAGGTCGACTGGGCAGCCACCTGCTGCCTGGAGCCGAGAGGAGAGGGCGACCGACTGTCGCCGCTAGGCTGGACAGAAGCCGCGGACAAGACGAGGGGGGCGAAAGCCGAGTTTGGCAGTGCCTACCTGCCTATTCTCCGAATGGCTCAGCCACGGACGCCGGCAGGAAACCCGACGACGGAGAGCGCAGCCGAGGTGCTGGCCGAGGACTGCTAGCGGTGCGCTAGCGTCGCCGACTGAACCTAGTCCCTAGCTACGGCTGGGCTGGGCTTGGACTGGCGGGGCTCTACAGGTAGGACAGTCAAGATAAGAGGGCTCGGGCTGGGGTAGGCCGAGAGTCAACAGGGCTTAGGTTCGATAGGGAGGTTAACCTAGCTAAAGGGTAGGTTAGGCCGAGAGCTAGAACTAGAGAGAGTGAGGTTAAGGGTAAGCTCGGTCGAGGGACTTAGGCACTTGGGTGAGCTGGGGTAGATCGAGGCTGGGCTCGGTTGGGGGTAAGTGAGCTGGGTCACTCGAGCTAGACTCGAGTCAACTAGGTTAGTCCTAGCTGGGCTCGGGTTGACCGAGTTCCTAGGGCTGAGGATGAGTTAGGTCAAAGGAGCTCAAGTCAACTAAGAAGAAATCGACTAGGTGAGCTGGGTTCGGTCAAAGTCAAACTAGGTTGGGTTTGACTAATGCACCTAGGTAGGGTTGGGGGCTAAGTCAAGTTGACTTAGAATTAGGCTCGAGCTAAGAGGACTCCCTGGAACTAAAAGACTAAGTACTCGAGTGGGTCCCTCGAGCAAGGAGATGATGACACGTCAAAAGATGGAGGGTCACGGAAGAGAACGGTTGAAGATAGTGGGGAGCTTGGCTGGGGTGTTCTCGTGACTAAAGGAGATGAGGACACGTGTAAGATCTACGGTGGAGAAGGGACTGGGAGTGGGAATGGATCTGGACGTGATTGAGGCCAGGTGCGAGTCCAAGGGGACTTGCGCTACAAACGAGGAAAAGTGGGGCGCGAGAGAGGGGAGTGGCACACAAAATGGGGGATGTGAAGGATGAGGTGGCGAGCTGTGAGGAGCTGTGGAAAAGATGATATGCGAGCTGGAAGGGAGCTGGGTCGTGGGCAGAGAGATGCTGCCACGTGGCCAGATGAAAGGCTGTGGTTCCTTGCGAGTGGGGCTGAAGACTTGGACAACCCAAGTGGAGGACGAGGTGGCGTCTAGTGCTCCTAAAGCTAAGGAACGTGTAGGATAACTGGTTTTCGGGTAAGGGACACGATGGGCCAGGTGGGACACGAGCTGGGAAGGATGACTGGATGGCTGACACGTGTACAGAAGGACGGTGATGATTGAACTTACCTGGTCCGAGTTGACTTCACGTAGGCTCGCACCGAGTGAGGAAGACCGGCCTGGTTTGAGTGATCTCACGCCAATGACCAGTACGCCCCTTCAAGCTTCTTGAAAACTTCAACTCGCCAAGGGCAGGGTGGTCCTATGCCACCGGAATCTTGAGAACACGCCGGAAGTTGCAGGATACACCGGAAGACAGCAGAATTCCGGCGAGGAAGCGATCTAACTATCCAGCCGTGCGTTTTCACCCGAACGTGGGTATATTGGAGCGCTTGATTGGGCGATTCCAATGAACTCGTACAGATGATATTTCTCCGGTTAAATCTTCATTTACAGGGAGTTTTAACCTGCTGGACCAGAGAACAAGAAGTAGGACAGAACCCGAATTTCCCTTCAAGAAAGTCCGGTCGCATCCACTCTCTCGTTCTTCTCTTGGTGGCTACGTTAACTCGAAGATTCACGGCATTTCTTCACGAAGATCCTTGGATAATCTAAGACAGATTTTAATGCTCGACACAGACCTTCCTCACGGGTTGACCGCGAAGAAGACCTCGTGTATTAGCGTATTCTGTCCTAGATTAATCGCCAATCAACAAGAAGAAAACCGAGAATCGAAGGAAAACAATTTAGCCGTCGTTGCTGAATTCTAATCCGAATTCAGCCTTCCCTTTAGCAAAATCAGACTCTCAACTTCACCGGGGTTGTGAAGAAGGCACCAACCTTGCTGGAATTGCAGTTCAAGAGGGGAATCAGCCGTGGACGAGGGAGGGATTGCCGCCGGTAGGGAGGAATCCGCCGCAAGCCGTCGTGCTTTGAGTTCACCACCGGAATATCTCCGATGCCCGAAGCTTTGCTGGAATTAGGAAGCGTCACAGGCCAAGGGGATGCGAGGGGATGAGAGGCACCGCAGATTTCACCATGTGAAACTCGATGGCTGACGAAGAAGATGAAGAACTCGCCTCTAGACCGAGGGAGAGAGAGACAACCTCACGAGGAGGAGAGAGATTGCAAACCTTGCAAATGCTTTCTTAGTTCAATATTCGATACAAACTCTAAGATCAAAACAATATATACATGTCCTAATTGAACGAGTCTACAATCCAGATCTCGTTCTCTACCCACAATCCAAATCCAAATTGCCAAGCACAACCCGCTTGGCTAGGTCCTTATTTCAAAACGAATGGACGCAAACCTATTTACTTAACTAAAAACACTTAAACTAGACTCGGGCCTAATGCCCAACGCTTAAAATAAAAGGTTAAGCCCCTGAGCCTTGTGAGCCCAGGGTGGGGACCTCGTGAGGGGACCCGCCCTCACTTCGGTTGACTAGACCAAGAGCTCGGTCAGGTTTGACCGAGCCATTTGCCTAAGACCTTGGTCTTTGGGCTAGCCTCAAGGGACGTAGGACCGGACTCACTTGGTTAAGACTCGACTAGCTCAGTGAGACCTATACTAGAATCACAAACACCCTGAGACGTACCCAGTTCAAGCACCGTATCTGGCTCAGCTGCTCCTCCCGCTCCTCCCACTGCAACTGACGTTGGTGCCGAATCCTTCTCCTTGGGACCTACCTGCGTGAGCTGAAGAGAACGCGCCCAAATCTCTGACGCCTTCCTCTTACGCCGACTGGGTTCGCCTGCTCTGCCTCTATCTGCACGGCGACCATCTAGGTATGAACGTCCAGGGATGACCCTTTTGGGATTCCTCTCTCAAAGCATCCCGCTCAACAATGGCTGCCTCCCCCTTTATAAGGAGGAGGACGATGGGCCAACGGCCTCCACGGCTTGCGTGGGAGATGGCCGACCAAGGACCCGGTTCGACAGTCTTGTCGAATCGGGTCGGGGTGGTGAGTCGACCCGGGTCTTATAGAGACCCGGGTCTCAAAACTGAGACAAGAAGTGCGGGTCCGGACCCCAGTCCGGATCCCCCCAAAAGTCCGCGCCCGGATCCATAAGTCTCGCATGGATCCGGGTCTACAAAAATGACGGGCCAACACGCCTTACAAGTCCGGACCCGTGTCCGATCATTCCTGAGTGTCCCCCTGTACAGTGTCCAGCTCCCCCTCGTCGTGTCAGACGTGACACCGGAGGCGTGTCCCGTCAAAAGACACGCGTGTCCCGCAGGAGCTCCTTCTGGCTGA